>NW_024533229.1:0-51350 GCF_016097555.1 Gigantopelta aegis
CCCTTTTTTGACAAAGCTGAACAAACGGGAGTGGAAGTTAAACCTCGGAATTTGCCCAAGAGGGCAATCAAGTGATTTTTCTATACATGAAGAAAACAAGGTGATAAGAACATTCAATAACTTTCCATCATAAGGCATGAAAGTCCCAAATAGCCATTTTTTCATTTTTTTTTTGAAATAAAACATTCCTATTTAGAATTAAAACATTAAGAAAACCCATATTTGTAACTACCCTTTTTATACAAAGCCTCAGAATGACTAAAGTGATTTAAACTTAAATGTGGGATTGTTTAAGGTACTGTGATGATGTTTTGGATTTAGGTTTTTACTAAAAATTAAAGTTGTCGTGTTAGATAACTTACAAACCCAATTCTTCCACCATATCCAAAGAAAACTATTTCCCCCATTCCATTAAAGGAAGTTGAGAATTGTATCACACACCAAATTATTATGTATGTTTACATATAATGGTTAATCGATTAATTGATAACTTTAAAATAAATAATATTTTTGGGGCTGTGGTATGAAGGTCTGTAAAAAAAGTTAAACACATAGCCATTCAATTAAGGGAAATGGCGTTTACATATGGTTAACCTAATACTATATAAAGTGTAAAAGGCGTTACATATGGTTATACCTAATAAATTCATAATTAGTGAAATGGCTGTACAATGGTGTATACCAATACTTTCCTAAGTATGTAAATAGGCTGTTAATATGGGTAATAAATTTTCATAATTAGGGTTAAAGGCGGTTACATAGCCTGTATCTCAATAGCAAATTTTGTCATAAGGTGAATTTTCAAAATTAAAAAAAATTAATAATGATTCCCAACCTCAAAGCATGAGAAGGGAATTCCCCACATCTATAGGATTCCTTCTTCATTGGTTTCCTAAAAAAAGAATCAACAATATATCAGTAATATTATATCTGCGTTTTCTTCTTTGATCTTTGAGGTTAGTAAAAGCTAAAGGATCAAAGCAAATTACCTTAGTTGGAACATTTCTTTTTCAGTCATTGGTACCCTGGAACTACTCTATTACAACAACGCTTGTTTTCTTGTAAAGAAAAACATTAGTTTCCTTAGATTCATTGGATACCTGATTGTAAGCCATAAATAATTGGCTAAAAATAATGAGTTGAAACATACCTTTACCTTTTGAGAGATATCTTCTCTTCACTTGAATCAAGTTAAGTATACATCACCTGATTGGTTTCTTCTTATTGTATAAATCCCTTGAACATAGTTTTAAACTCTTTAATAAACGGAGCAAAGAAACTTTACTTCAGTTTTAGATATCTCTTTTTCAGTGGAACCAGTAGAGTCCCTCTCTGCTGGTAATGCCTCTCTTCCTCCCTTGAAAGTAATGTTCAGCAATTTAAAAATGCCAAATTATACTTTGGTAGTGTTGTATTACTTGTTGAGTGTTCCTCCCTTCTCTGGAACATGATCTGTATATAAGGTTAATTACTATGATTAACAACTTACTTTAAAATGTGTGTTGTTTCTTCTTTCCGCTGAATTATTTAAGCTATCGTCCACTACGTAGTCTTTCTTTCTCGTTCTCTCTATCCTAAAAATATCTTTAACTAGTAAAATGAAACACCAAGTAGTGTTACATTACCTGACATACTCTTTCCCTTACTCAATACCTACATCATGGTTAAGTTAACTCAATAGGAAAATCAAGAAAGTACTTTAATTTGGTTTTAATCTCCTCTTTAGTTGAGTCCTGCTGTCATGATGTCGAACTATCTTCTGTGTTTCCTTGGCACAAAGTTAAAAGCTTATAAATTAACAAAGCATTAATTATTACATTTATATAACTTACCTTAGTTTTGAAGTGTCCTTTATTTGAGAGCATTCATTGACTCTATCATCATCTTGTCTCTCTGGCTTTTATTTTGTTGCTATAAAAGTATGTATTACTTATGCTAAGTTGGTGTGTTATCAACTGAACATTCTTCTTCCTATAACTCTATAGTACATATCGGCTAATACTACAAGAATATCCTTTACCCCAATTGTACTGCTTTTTCGTTACATTTTCTTTAAAACATTATAAGAAATGTGTAGCAATTAATAATGTCTACTTTAACAATACCTTACACTTCATTTGATTTGAATTTGGTTCATTTCATTTCTTTTTAAAACACATAAACAAAAATTGACATTAATTTTATTCCTGTAATACTTTGCTCACTTCGAGACTTGCCAGTATAACATTTCTTTCTTTCTCATGATAATTCAGTGAGAGACATTGAGAAATAAACCTAAACACAGATATGACACAACTAATGTTATAGATGTGCATGTGGTTGTTTGTCACTCACTGTCTATCATGAATATGGTTCCAAAAAACATGCAGTGAGGTCAGTTGGGGTCTGTTATCCCCAAATATTTGTTCTCCATTGAAGCTTCGTCAGTATGATACTATTTTATGTTGTTGTACTATACTGAGTAAAATGAAAAATAAGACTTACCTGGAATCTCTTCTTCGATGAGGAAAGTTTCTTGCCTTTTGATAGATAAAATCAATCTCTGGTAATTCAGAATCGGGCATGATCGATATGTCCATCTCCTTGTCATTCCATCTTTTTGGAGCCATCGGCCAAAAGGTAAAATTGAGACTCAGGAACCCGAGGCATAGCAACAGTGTAGTCAGAAAAAATCTGGTGATAGATATAGAGAGGCAATTCAAAACCAATTAAGGACTGTAGATACTGTGCAAGAACCATTGGAGTATCTTTGAACCAAGGACTGACTGTTTTTCCTGGTAAAAAGAGTACGATATTTAAACTCTTGCCAAGCCATTTTCTTAAGTTCCCCGCCTTCTTTAATTTAAAAAGCTATATTTTCATTCAGAATTTTTTCAGATATCTAATGTGCATCACATGATATGTATGATATAGTAAGATATATTTCAGATCTAGTCTCTCCCTTTCATATTTTAGAAGTACAAATAATTCAAAGCTTTTCAGATATATCTGACTTATTTTTATTGCTTTTATAAATGATTCAGAAGGGCATAGTGTCTCATGCATAATTAAGTTCAATGGAGTGTGTAGGGTTGTCATTACATCTCCTCAGGATCATAATCCTCTCAAGCTATAGTTGCTGACCAAAGCAAGGAGAATGAGAGACAATATCAATCAAGTGATAGTATTACTGTAAGGGTCATTTCATTTATAGGATAGTAGGAATACTAATCATTTATGGGCTCAGTTGCCCTTTACCAATTCCACTGGATATGCTACAAAATGGTGTGTGAGGACCCATTTTATTTCTTGTATGAACGTTGTTCATAAGCATGTTGTTGTTTCTCATGGTTATGTCTTCTGTAACACTTGCTCAAGGAGTACTTTTATAAATGGAGCATTTGGCTAAAGACCCTCACATCAAAAAATGCAGTTTGTTCATGTATGGCCCAGAAACCTCTTTGTCTTTAGTATCCAATTTTCCCAGTGATCTTTGTATGCTGTCTTGAAAACTAGAGATTTGCAGAGTTATAAAGAGCACCCCTGTAGCTTCTTGAATATATGTTTAAGCCAAACACACATAAGATGACCTTGTCAATTACAAATAATATTCACACCAGTTTCTAACTTCAATAACACTCTATCATATGTTGTTATGATGTCATAATCTTTTAGCACCACAATACTATAGAATTAGGACATTGTAGAATTATCAGTGAAATTGAGTATAAGAATAGAGCTCTGAAATCTTATTGAATTTATCATAACTTCTTGACCCTATGGGCTTAAATTGATGGGTTTCAAAATTCTATGTTATTTTTAAAATGGTCCTCAGTTACAATCACAGGAACCTAAAACTCATTTGGAACTTGATTTTACGAATCATGAATGTCATGTACAATTTTATTAATAAGTTTAATTTTGTTATTAGTCTAAAGTACACACACCACACATAGCTATATGTAATGATAATATTCTTGTTAATACAATATGAATATAAAATTACAGAATATAGAGACTGAATATAATAAATGACTAGAATATACTGTACTATAAGTAATGACTTAAGTCTTTATTAAATATTAATTAGAACACAATTAATATTTTTATTTTAAATTATGAGTATATAAGAACACATACACATCTATATATGTAATGATAATATTCTTGTTTAAACAATATGATATATAATATACAGAATATAGAGACTGGATATAATAATAACTAGAATATATTGTACTATTCACTATTTTACTGTCTAGAACAAGCTCATAGTGATCATATTGAATAGATTCATAGGATCTTGCAGATTTCCCAGATTAAACACTGTAGAAATAACTGACGATTATTATTTGGTGGTCTTAAGGTCACCCCTTGATGATAATGAGGGAAATAATTACTACTATAATGATAAGTGGTAATATTACAATCAATGATATTTTATTGGGAGGTGTCATAATTGGTATAGAAGGAGTTGAAAATTATTGAATGATATAGGAAGCAAGGAGATGTACCTAATGACTGTGGACTAGAAGAATTCATTTGCCTCATCTGTTCTATACATTTCATTTTATCATTAAAAGAGCAGGTGAATTAATTTTACTATTTCCTGTCTAGAATAAAAATCATATTGATTATATCTAATAAATTATGGGATCTTCTGATTTGAATATTAGGAAATAACTGACGATTTATTATTTGGTTCCTAAGGTCACCTCCACAATAACACTGTTAATAGTTGTTGATGAACAGTAAAACTAATATTTTGTAGAGAAAATATTTTGTAAAGATTCAATTTCATTACTTAAATTATTCCCCTTTTTACTGATACCTACTGTCTTTGCTCTATATTTAATCAAGTTCAAGTCCATGAACCTCTCTGTACAGTCAGCAGGTTCAACATAGCCTACATATATTAAATGTTATAATTCTATTAACATTATTTCTGGACTAATCACTGACCAGTGACTGTTACAGTTTGTTATCATTGAATTCTACTAACATGAGGTAATTTATAAGAGGAATCTTTAAGTGTATTATATATAATTAAAACTACAACTGACAAATATACAAACATTATGACATCTGTCTTAAAATAAATAGAATTGTTTTCATTTCAAGTTGTCAACAGTGATACATTCTCTGTAAATCTATATAAAGGTTATGTCCAGCATCTAGTGGACCTCTAACACTGGACTCTCTGGACTACAGGTCTTGTCTTCGTTTAGACATGGACTACTGAGGAGTTTAACATCAGCTTGAGATAGATTTGATACCAACTTGACAAATGTAGGAACGACTAGAAGTCTCTGGATGCCTGTCATTGATGTACACATTATTATCACGTAGTAGTACTACAATATATACACACTCTTACCAACATTGTATCATCATCTTATAGATAGGTCTGGGACAACCAGGAGAGGAGGAAGACGATAACCAGGAATCTATTAATCTCATACACTAAAATGATCTCATATCATTACTCATTATATACTTTGTATTTTACCTCTTGATTGCTCCGATTCTCAAAATGGTGGTGTCGTCCTAGACTCCAATATCTCATAGAGTACTACACCAAAACTCCACACATCACTAGCAGTGGAGTATCGTTTGAAATGTAAGGCCTGTAGTTATACAGTTTTACAATATAACTGATACATAACATTAGTACTCTACTGACTTCAGGAGCTGTCCATTTTATGGGGAATTTTCTTAGCATGTGAGATATAATAGTTTCTCATCTTGTAATCTCTGGACATACCAAAGTCTGCAATCTGTACACAAAACAGTAAATCCACTCTACTTATATTTACAACTATATCATACCTTACAAATACCCTGTTCAGTCACTAGTATATTCCTAGCTGCCAGGTCTCTGTGTACAAAAACATTTTTTTTGACAGGTACTCCATACCTGAGGCAATCTGACGACAAAACTGAGTAGGAGAGTAGTAGTGTAGAGTGAAACTTTCCTGATCTGTAAGTAATGACATTAAAATTAAATAAATTATATTTGATATTAAACTTACAAAGGTTGGATTTTTTGTAGATATTCTCTCAAGTCTCCATTACGATACTAGCTCGAGTATTATCATTGTCTAATTAAATTATTAATTAAATATAATTTTTTGGTAGTATCTCACTGGTTCTCCAATAGTGACCACTCCATATAACTTAACAATATTAGGATGATGAAATTGACCCCAAATGGCTGCCTCTTGTAGGAACTTTACTTCCTCTTCCTCTGAAGCATTATCTTTCAATGTTTTAATAGCAACATCCATAGACTGCCATTTTCCTTTAGCAACAATACCAAATTGTCCAGATCCTAATTCACCAGTAATTCTATAAATAGTAAACTCTCATTTGAACAATACTGTTGTTAGTAACTCCACAATTTGGTGGCGTAAATATCTCTCGATATTTGTTAGATGACAGCTGTTGATAAATATTGTTAATATCAGATCCAGGTTCCCAGTAATTTGAAAAACGTACATCTGTATCTTGTAGTGACGATTTCTGTGTCAATTAAATTAAGTATATTATCATATAATAAACAGTATTACTTGTATGTGTATTTAATTTGTCATCAAAACAGATCTACCATCATTATCACTATGTCCATTGTCTCCCCCCCAGTTGAGCTCTCTCATCCTGTACAATAATAATAAATATTATTATACTATTATTATGATAATATTTACTAAAGAAGGAACAGTTAAAAAGACACTCGTTGTAGAGTATTATCATAGTCAGTTTGATAGGGATGGTGCTGGAAGATATGTCCTAATTTATTAGAAATAATCTTATAAAATGTAAATATCTATACACAAGATACTTTGTTATATATATCATAAAGAACATTTGCGGCATCATACTAGAGATTGAACCTGAGGTGTAGTAAATCAATGACATTAGTTGACATTTTGTAATCACTAACTTGTCTTGTTTTCAGAAGTAGACACTTCACATTCCACATACTCATAAGCAGGTGATGAATATGTAAAATATTATTGTCATACTTGTCATCATAATCATAGACCATCTTCATATCCATCATTAACCTTCTTTTCATTTGTAATATTTGATGTATCTGTACATGATATTAATTGAACAGAAACTAGTATTAGACCATTTGAATGAATAATTTATAATATTTAATTTTCATCTACTGGATCTGACCTTGCCTTGCTATTACTACATGGTTTGTATCTATATATATATATAAATTATATAATTAAAATAATTCCCTTTGATATTAATAAGAAACAGGAGGTACCATAGAGACCAGATGTTTATAGATCAAAGAGAAATATTCAGAATTATGCTGAGTCGTCACAATAGGCTTGTGTCGGACAAACAGATGGAAGTGTTATAAAGCAAAGAGACTTGTACTGCAAGTAGTTCACAGCAGTCTCAGTTGTCAAAATATGAATTAGCCAAAGACTGTTTCATCCAATATGTCTCATGTGGTGATTGTGGTATGAGAAAATGTGTAATAAAGATTTTGTGTACAGATATTAAACTACATCATGGTGTGTTTCACATTGTTATTTTATCACTGTATCATTTATGAATACAGTTCCTTACAACACTTAAACAATGATGAACTTCTACCAATATATCACATTCAGTGATTTTGTATGAAATAACTGGAGCCTCATTTTCAGTGATTTCATGAAATCACTAGAGTTTTTAGTGAATTTATGACGTCTCCTAAGTGAAAAAGTTGATTTCACAAACTCCCTAAAGTTTCAGGATTTCACAAAATCGCTATTTAAACAATCTTACTGTAATCATATATACACAAATAATATAACTTATAATAATTCCCTTTGATGTTAATAAAAAACTGGAGATACCAATAGAGATCAGATATTAATAAATCAAAGATAATTATTCAGAATTATGCTCAGTCATCACAATGGCTTGTATGTAGACTGGCTTTAGTTAGATATGTTGTTCAAAGTAGTTGGAGGTTTATGCAACAAATAGAATGCCGACATAAAAAAATCCACCCATTTTTACCTTAAATATGAATAATAGTAATAATTTACCTGCATATAAAATAATTTGTCAAGGTACGTTCTGGGGTTTCTGTGATAGTACAGTGATCTGTTCACTGTAAGTTCTATTCCATCTTACTAGAGATACATTCATTTTGTTTTTTTTGTCTCCTTTTATGAACAAACAACAAAGTGACATGATCAATGTAATTGTTATAATAGAACTATAACGATTAAACACACAACTCCAGTAATGATTGGAATTATTACTGGACTGTCATCTCTAGAATGAAGTGTGAGCTAGAGAGTACATAGTGACTGTAGAACTTAATGTAGGAAGTGAGGAAAATGTAGACAAAGATATAAATGATAGACACTATTGTAGTAGATGAACTAGATGATATCAAGTTCCTAGAGGTAGTAGTTAATAATGATAATATGTTTTGTACTTGAGATGATTTCTAAATGAGGAGACTAGTAGTGTCTGATGTCATAGGATAACTAGTACCTATGTAGTGATAATAAATACCAGATAATAAGTTATACTTATTACGACTGTAACTAGAGAAAACTTTTATATATCTTTGTTGTAAGGTCTGAAGTAACTATTATTTTGAAGGATAGGGAAATACATTGAAATCTGTATTTAAATTAATAGTCCACTCTCTTTGTTCATATAGTCATAGTTGACTATTATTATTATCATCAGGTATATAAACATCAACACTATCTCC
This sequence comes from Gigantopelta aegis, assembly GCF_016097555.1. Classification (NCBI taxonomy): domain Eukaryota; kingdom Metazoa; phylum Mollusca; class Gastropoda; order Neomphalida; family Peltospiridae; genus Gigantopelta; species Gigantopelta aegis. Next base: position 8,723 of record NW_024533229.1, read on the forward strand.
CTATTGAAACTCAAGTGGAGTCCAACAGGATATACTCTAGACATTAGAGCTATTGATATATTAGCAGTAAAACTAGATCCTTGTTTATTTAACTATTATAATACTAATCTGTTTTAGTCTAATTTATTAATAAAGTGACAATAGTAATTATATTAACAATATAAACACACACCTGTTTGTACATATCTCTATATAGAAAGAAATGGTTGTTGATATTATCTCTGTATTAATACCTATATTATAAGAGTGATAATAGTATTACACATTTATATAACATACTTATTATGACTGTGACTAGAGGAAAATTATTAGCCTCATCTGTTGTAAGTATTTCATTTATTGTTGAAGGAGCAGGTGAATTTACTTCAACTATTAATAGATACATTAAGTGGTCCACTCTCTCTTTGTTCATATAGAGATAGTTGACTATTATTATCATCAGGTAATGATGACACCAAATATATCTCCCTCTTGGGAACTCAAGTGGGTCACAGGATAATACTCATAGACATTAGGAGCTATTGATATATTAGCCGTAACTAAACTAGATCCTTGTTTATTGTAACTATTACAACCAGTTTGATGCCATATTTGGAGTTCAGGTAAGTCTCCTGTAGATCTTTTTGGATCTACAGCTCCATAGATCCATTTTATAACACTACCATTACATGAAGAACTTCATCTCTGGATATATATACTGTCTTCTATCTCCTGGCTGTCTAACTTCATGTATCAGTAGAGCATTCTCCTTGATGACTGAGCATTTATTGAACTACTAACAAGCTCCATCTAATGACATAACAGATCGCAATAGTTTAGTATATATGATATAAACTCACCAGTTATAGGATAGACTAATACCAATCATTATTAATTGGACTACCAGATAAATCAGCAAATATTGAACTGAATGTGACTGCCATAACTTTTAAAATTAGTGATATTTTGTATGTAATAAACTCTAAAAATACTGAGTTCTCTTGAGGAGGGTTGTGATATAGTTATATATCTCCATTTTGTACTGGTATGGGTGATTCAGAGGATATTCAAACACTCCATTAGTACTGACAGTATTAGTTGAGTAGTATATAGCTTTCTCTCACTGTTTGTTTAAAAATAATATTGATTAATCGATTAGGTCCTCCTACATGTCTCCATATTTGAATAGTAGGAAATAACTGACGATTATTATTTTGGTGTCCTAAGGTCACCTCCCACAATAACACTGGTAATATTTGTTGATGAACCGTTAAACTGATATTCTGTGAGGAGTCTTGTTTCATTACTTTAAATTTATACCCCTTTTTACTGATGCTACTCTCTTTGCTCTATATTTAATTAAATCAAAGTCCATGAAACTCTCTGTACAGTCAGCAGTTTCAACATAGCCTACATATATTAAATGTTATAATTCTATTAGCATTATTTCTGGACTTACTTGACTTGATTGTATACAACAGCAAAAAAAGATCAGTGACCAGTGACTGTGTTTCCATATATCTTTGTTCATTGAATTTCTGCTGATATGAGGTGAGTTGAATACTTTGAAAGTGTCTATGGAGTTATTGACAATTAAAAAACTACTACTGACAGTTGTGACAACATTATGAACATCTGTCTTAATTGATTTAGTGTCCACAGTGATACATTCTTTGTAAATCTGTATAGAGGTTATCGCCAGTATCTAATGGCCCTCCTAGTATTGGACACTCTCGGACTCTCTGGACTACAGGTCTTGTCTTCATTAGACAATAGACTACTGAGGAGTTTAACAAAATTAACATCAGCTTGAGATAGATCTGATACCAACTTGACAAATGTAGGATGACTAGAGAAATGAAATGCCTGTTATTGATGTACACATATTATCAGTAGTAGTAGTACAATATAGACACTCTTACCAACATTGTATCATCATCTTATAGATAGGTCTGGGACAACCAGGAGGAGGAGGAAGAACGATAACCAGAATCTATTATCTCATACACTATATATGATCTCATATCATTACTCATTATATACTTTATATTTTACCTCTCATTTTTTATAAGTAGAAATGATAATTGTATTGTAGAAACATAATAACTAGTATCAAATAGCCATAATAAAGAATAGAGTATTATATGATTCAGAAGAAGAAGAAAAATTAGTTGTTTAGATAGGTACTTTGCCCTCATGTATAATTAAGTTCAATATAATGCGAGGGTTGTCATTACCTCTCCTTGGGATCCTCTTTGAACATAAATTGCTGACCAGAGCAAGGAGAATGAGAGACAGTGTCTCAACCAACTGATAGCAATGCTATAAGGCTCATTTCATTTAGAGGATAATAGGGCTGACAATTGTTTGTGGGCTCAGATTGCCGCTCTACTCATTCTACTGGATATGCTAAACACAAATGGTTTGAAGGACACATTTTTCATTTTCTATCATGTTGTTCATAAGCATGTTGTTGTTTCTCATGCTTGTGTCCTCCGTAGCACATGCTTGAGGAAGTATTTATATAAGATGGAGCATTTGGGTTAAATATCCTCCATATTGAAACCATGCAGTTTGTTCATGTATGCCCCAGACACCTCTTGCCTTCATATCCAATCTGCCACATGGTTTTTCGTTTGGTCTCTTGAAATATAAGATTTCCAATCAAGTACTGTAGTGGAGATTCAATACAGGCATCATGACAAACTTCAGAGAGATCTCTGATCCCATTGTGTTAGTAACAGAGAAACCCCCCAAGGAACAGGTTAGAGCATGATCAACATAAATACCCACAAGGCCTGAAATGTGTAACAAGAACTCTGATGGTATGTGTTGATTAAAAGCGTTACAAACAGAGGACAGATGACTTGTATACTCCTGAGTACTGCCTGTCTGTTTAAGGAATTAAAAAGCGTTTGAAGCATCAACCAGCAATCCTTCTTTAGAATCCGCCTCTTGGAATATTTTATGCATAATGTGTATAGTAAGTTGGAGTAAACTTTGTTACAACCTCCCTCCAGACCTAACAGAGTTGTATGAGAGCCTGAAGTTTTCTTGAATGTTGAAGCCAACACCCTTAAGATGGCCTTGCCAATTACAAGATGAATGATTTCACCCACTCCTATTGGACAAACCCCAGGATTTTTGTTGAAAGTTATTAGTCAACTGACTATAAGGACATAGACCTTTTGGGTCAACAGGAGTAATTTATAGACACCTAGCAATCAATGCTACACTTTACAGAGATCTGAGAAAGAATTTATTAAGGATAGGCATATTCTTTTCCATCCATGTGAATCTTAGGACCAGCATTCTCTCCATATGGAGTAAAACTGACAGGATCAAATATCATGGATGGACAAGCCTGAGTACATGAGGTATCCATGACAGTTTTGAAATAGGGAGCTTCTCTTTAAAATGTCTCATACTGTTACAAAGGATGAATCAATAGCATCTAGTTATATAGGATCGTTGATATCTAGTTTATCAATCTTACACTTATTATCAATTATTCTTAGACCAGCTTCAACTATACACTGAAAAAATAATCTCTATTACTCCATTCATTATCTACTTTCGACTTTTTTACCTCTTGACTCTAATTTCTATTGAAGTCTATTCTCATTGCTGTAAAAGTTCAATAATCCTAACTCCATAAATCTCTCAGTACACATTGCTGTATTGTAATAGCTTTAAGTTAGTTTTAAAAAATTAAACAATAGGAAATGATAAGAACAACAAATATACACACTAATCTGGTATTTCTTAACTGTATAATTCTTATACAAATAAATGATTGTAACAAAGTCTACTCCAACTTACTATCAATGAAAACTGGATAGTGTAAGATTCCAGTAAACAAATGTAAAAAATGTTTTGTATGTTAACACAATTTTTCTTTGTGTAGCTTTAATTTTAAATCTACATTAAAACTAAATGATCATATCAATATGTCCTACTACAAAATACATTACTAACTTCAATGACATTGTACCATATATTGACATGATGTCTTTTGCAACACAATACTATAGTGATACTGTCCTTCTCCTATCTAGTACCATTACTACCATCATTATATCAGTAGTTGTTTACTAGTAGGTACATATGAGAGTTTGTTGACATAGGAGGATCAACCTTTGTGGTGATGACATCATCATATAATGAATACTGTCTTCTTATATCTAGTAAACAGTAGACATATACACACCATATTATAATGAAGGAAATAATTACTACTATAATGATAAGTGTAATATTACAACCAATGGGAGGGTTTAACTGGAATAAACAAGTTCAATCATATTGATTGATAGAGGAAGTGAGGAAGATGTGTCTGATGACTATGACTAAAGAAAATCCTTTTGCCTTTCTGTTGTAAGCATTCCATTTATTGTTAAATGAAACAGGTAAATTTAGTTTTACCTTTTATGGTCTAAAACAAGATCATATTGATTATATTTGAAGACTAGAAATAACTGATGATTATTGGTGTCCTAGGTCACCTCCCACAATAACTCTGTTAAGAGTTGTTGATGAACGTTAAATTGATATTCTGGGAGGAGTCTGATTTCATTACTTAATTATACCCCTTTTTACTGATACCTACTGTCCTTTGCTCTATATTTAATCAAGTCAAAGTCCATGAACCTCTCTGTACAACCACAGGTTCAACATAGCCTACATATATTAAATGTTATAATTCTATTAAACATTATTTCTGGACTTACTTGACTTGATTGTATACAACAGTAAAAGAAAGATTAGTGACCAGTGACTGTTTACAGTGTTCCATCATATCTTTGTCATTGAACTGCTAACATGAGGTATTTTCCACTAGAATACTTTAAAGTGTCAAAAAAGATTATTAACATAATTAAAAAACTACAATTGACAGGTACGACAACATTTATGGACATATGTCTTAAGAATGAAGCCATAACTGTTTTTATGGTTATAATGCAAGTTGTCAACAGGAACATTCTCTGTAATCTATATAGAGGTATGTCCCGTATCTAGTGGACCCTCCAAGTATTGTTTTTGTTTTTTTTTTTTTTTTTTTTTTTTTTTTTTTTTTTTTTTTTTTTTTTTTTTTTTGTTTTTTTTTTTTTTTTTTTTTTTTTTTTTTTTTTTTTTGTTTTTTTTGTTTTTTTTTTTTTTTTTTTTTGGAAACCTGGACTTCAGGACTAACAGTCTTGTCTTCAGTTAGACAATGGATTACTGATGGAGTTCAACATCAGCTTGAGATAGATCTGATACCACTTGACAAATGTAGGACGACTAGAAGTCTCTGGATGCCTGTCATTGATGTACACATATTATCAAGTAGTAGTAGTACAATATAGACATTCTTACCAACATTGTATCATCATCTTATAGATAGGTGCAACAGGGACACCAGAGGAGGAGGAAGACGATAACCAGAATCTATAATCTCAAACACCTAAAATGATTCACATCATTACTCATTATATACTTTGTATTTTACCCTCTTGATTGCTGCGATTCTCAAATGGTTTGGTGCCGTCCTAGACTCCATATCTCATAGAGTACTACTACACCAAAACTCCACACACTCACTAGCATGGAGTATCGTTTGAAATGGTAAGGCCGTAGTTATACAGTTTTACAGCAATATAACTGATACATAACATTATTAATTTAACTGACTTCGGGAGCTGTCCATTTAATGGGAAATTTTCTAGCGTGGTGAGATATAATAGTTTCTCATCTTGTAAATCTCTGGACCTACCAAAGTCTGCAATCTGTACATAAAACATAAAATTCATTCTAGTTTATATTTACAACTATATCATACCTTACAAATTACCCTGTTCAGTCACTAGTATATTCCTAGCTGCAGATCTCTGTGTGAAACAAACATTTTTTTGACAGGTACTCCCATACCTGAGGCAATCTGACGACAGAAACTGAGTAGAATTATTGCAGAAGAGAAGGAATGGTATTTCTCTGGTCTACAATGTTGACAATGATATATATCTAATATATACACAGACTTACTCTGGACAAAGTGAATTAAGATAATGTCTTAAATCTCCACCAGATATTAATTCTAACACTATCATTATCTGTATTATTAAAATGTAATAAAAGTTGACTCTCTTTTATCAACTCACCTGGTTCTCCGACAGTGACCCTCCATATAGCTTGGCAATATTAGGATGATGGAACTGACCCATAATGGCTGCCTCTTGTAAGAACTTGACTTTGTCTTCTTCTGAAGCATCATCTTTCAAAGTTTATGGCAACATCCATAGACTGCCATTTTCCTTTAGCAACAATACCAAATTGTCCAGATCCTAATTCACCAGTAATTCTATAAATAGTAAACTCTAATTTGAAACAATACTGTTGTTACTAACTCACTCAATTTGTTGGCGTAATATCTCTCGATATTTGTTAGATACAGCTGTTGATAAATATTGTTAATATCAGATTCAGGTTCCCAGTAATTTGAAATGCGTACATCTGTATCTTGTGGTGAAGATTTCTGTATCAATTACATTGACTACATTTCATATAATAAACAGTATTACTTGTATGTGTCTTAACTTGTCATTAATAGATCTACTCATCATTATTAGTAATCCATTGTCCGCAAGTTTGAGCTCTCTCATCCTGTACAATAATAATAAATGATCATTATACTATTATTATGATAATATTTACTAAAGAAGGGACAGTTAGAAAGACACTTGTTTGTAGAGTATCATCATAGTCATTTGATAGGGATGGTTCTGGAGATATATCCTAATTTATTAGAAAAATCTTATAAAATGTAAATATCTATACACAAGATACCTTGTTATCGATATCATAGAGAATATTTGGTATCATACTAGAGATTGAACCTGAGGTCTGTAGTAAAATCAATGACATTAGTTGATATTTGTAGTCACTAACTTGTCTTGTTTCAGAAGTAGACACTTCACATTCCAACAAACTCATAAGCAGGTGATGAATACGTTAAAACCTTATTATCATACTTGTCTCATATTATCATAGACATCTTCATAACCATCATTAATCTTTTCATTTGTATATTTGATGTATCTGTACATGATATTAAATGTGAACTATTTAGTAGACATTTTAATGAATACAATTTAGTTTATTTTATTTTCATCTACTGGGGCTGACCCTAGATCCATTTTTGTTTTTTCTATAATTCTATTTTCTATCTCACTATTACTACAATTGTTGTGTATATATACTACAAATATATAAGTAATAAAACAGCCTTTGATGGTAATCAAACCAGAGGTACCATGTAGAGACCATGTGATAGATCAAAGAGAATTATTCAGAAATATGCTGAGTCATCACAATAGGCTTATATGTGTTGACGGGCTTTAGTTAGGTTTTGTTGTTCAAAGTAGTTGGAGGTTTATGTAACAAATAGAACAAAGATATAGAAACATCCAACCTATTTTTACCCTATATATATATAATAATAGTAACAATTACCTGTATAAAGGATTTATCAAGGTACGTTTGGTGATTTCTGTTGATAGTAAAGTTGATCTGTCATTGTAAGTTCTATTCCATCTTTACTACATGATATATTCATTTTTCTTTTTTTGTCTCCTTGATGAACAAACAATATAGTAACATGATCAGTGTAATTGTTAATAGAACTATAACAAAACACACAACTCCAGTAATGGATTGGAACTATTACTGGACTGTCATCTGCAAGAATGAAAGGTGAGCTACGAGAGTGCCATAGTGACTCTAAAACTTAATGTAGGGAGTGAGGAAGATGTAGACAAAGATATAAATGATAGAACACTTGAGTAGTGACTGTAGAACTTAATGTAGGAAGGGATGTCAAGGGAATAACTATAACCGATCCAGTATATAGTTATAATAAAATAAATGATAATAAATGATACTTACTATTGAGAGTGTTACTAGAGAACATTGTTGATGTCTTTGTTGTAAAGCTCTGAAGTAACATTATTGTTGAAGGAGTAGAGAATCTACATTGAAATCTATACTTAAACTCCTAAGTCTCAACTCTTCTCTTCTTTATATAAACATATTTACTAAATGACTTAAGTAGGTATCCATATCAAATTTTTTTCCATGGAAACTCCAGTAGTGTTACAGATATACTCATGACATTAACTTAACTATTGATATATGTTAATAGTAACTAACTAGATCCTTGTTTATTGTAACTATTAACAATACACTAATCCGTTTATTCTAATTAAATAATACAAAGTGACAATAGTAATTATATTAGACAATATAAACACCACACCTGATGGTAGCCATACTACATATCTCTATAGTAGAAGAGATGGTGTTTAATACTATCTCTGTATTATACCTATATTTATAAGAAGTGATAATAGTATTTACACATTATATTAACATACTTATATGACTGTGGACTAGAGGAAAATTATTTGCCTCATCTGTTGTAAGTATTGTCATTATTGTTGAGGAGCAGGTGAATTTACTTCACTATTAATATATAAATTAAGTGGTCCATCGCTCTCTTTGTTAATATAGATATAGTTGACTATTATTATCATCAGGTATATGAACACCAAATATATCTCCCTCTTGGAACTCCTAGTGGTGTCACAGGATAATACTCATAGACATTAGGAGCTATTGATATATTAACAGTAAACTAAACTAGATCCTTGTTGTTATTGTAACTATTAGGACCAGTTTGACGCCATATTTGGAGTTCAGGGTAAGTCTCCTGTAGATCTGTTTTGATCTACAGCTCCATAGATCCATTTATAACCACTACCATTACATGAGAACTTCATATCTGGATATATATACTGTCTTCATCTCCTGGCTGTCTAACTTCATGTATCAGTAGAGCCTTCTCCTTGATGACGGTAGCATTATTGAACTTACTAACACAAGCTCCATCTAATGACATAACAGATCACACTAGTTTTAGTATATATGATATAACTCACCAGTTATAGGATAGACTAATATCAAATCACTATTAATTGGATTACCAGATAATTCAGCATTAATGAAAATTTAAGTGAAGACATAAACTATCAAAAATTAAACCACACCTTGTATGTAATAAACTCTAAAAACTGCTGTTCCCTTGAGAAGGTTGTAATATACCTAATATCTCTCCACTTTGTACTGGTATAGGGTGATCCAGAGGATATTCAAACGCTCCATTAGTACTGACATTATTAGTTGAGTAGTATATAGTTCTCTCACTGCTTGGTAAAGATGATATTGTTATGTTTCTCATAGGTATAGATTTCCAGATTTGAACACTAGGAAACTAACTGATGATTATTATTTGGGGTCCTAAGGTCCCTCCCACAATAACACTGGTAATAGTTGTTGATGAACAGTTAAACTGATATTCTGTGAGGAGTCTTATTCATTACTTAAACTATACCCCTTTTTACTGATACCTACTGTCTTTGCTCTATATTTAATCAAGTCAAAGTCCATGACACTCTCTGTACAAATAGCAGGTTCACACTAGCCTACCCTATATTAAATGTTATAATTCTATTAACATTATTTCTGGACTACTTGACTTGATTGTATAAAACAGTAAAAGAGCTCAGATCAGTGACCAGGGACTGTTACAGTGTTCCATCATATCTTCTCTACTAACATGAGGTAGTTATCAGTGGAATACTTTGAAGTGTCAAAAAGATAATGAACATAATGAAAAGAACTACAACAGTTACGAGTTATGACAACATTATGGATTGTCCATCTGTCTTTAATGGAAAATAATTGGTGTATTGTGAAGTGTTCAACATTGACACATTTCTCTGTAATGGTAACATTAACTACATTGTTACATATAACTCAGGTTACCTTATAGGAGATTTACGTTTAATTCAGTTCTCTACAAATGTCATGACTGTATCAATTTATTTTGTTATTAGTATAAAGTACACAACTAAAACACACATCTATAAGTAATGATAATATTCTTGTTAATAATATGATATATAATATACAGAATATGTAAGACTGAATAATAATAAATGACTAGAATGCCTATTGATACTATAAGTAATGACGTTAAAGTCATCATTATGTTATATATTGCAATTACAACGGCAATAGTAATATTTTTAATTATAAGTAATAGAAATCACAATTTTCCACAATAAACTCATATTAAATCTAGACACCTATAATGATGATTTATAATCATCAGTTTATTTAGTATATAATTATTAAACAATACATAATTATTATATAAACTATACAATATAGAGTGTATGGAAATGGCTAGTGTTGTGAAATCTTAATGTAATCATAATCAAATTTTCCATAAGCAGGGTTCTCTTCAATATTAAAGCTTGTGGTAGAACAGTCTTGTATGTTCCGTTAATCTCCATAATAATCCAGTTTACCATTGCTACCATAATATTAGTCATTAGTAGTGATTGTGACAGATCAACATTTGTTACTAGTAGGTACATATGAAGGGTTTGAAGTATAAGGGAACAGCCTTTGTAGTGACGACACATCATCATATAGTGATACTGTCTCTTGTATCTAGTAAACAGTAGACATACACAACCAGTGTTATAATAATTGAGGAAAAAATAACATACACTATAAAACTTATAGTGTCTATTACTACACCAATAGTAACTGTGTGGTTAGGAGACAGTGTTTCCAATTGGTAGAGAAGGAATTGGAGTGTTAACATATCCCTAGTGGTTAATGTAGGAAGTGAGGAAGATGTAGACAAGATATAAATGATAGAACATTTTAGTAGATAAACTAGATGATATCAATTAATAGAGGTAGTAGTTAACAGTGATAATATGTTTGTTGGTACTTTGGATGATTTCATATAAAATGAGTGAGACTAGTAGTGTCTGATGTTCAAGGGATGATAGTACCTATGTACGTGATAATAAACAACTGAATAATAAAATACTTACTTGGATAGTGTCAAAGTTTTATTTCCGTACTAATACTATATAAGAAAAACATTATATTACACAATATAAACAACACACCTTGAGGCCTATTATATTAATTGTAACCATACTGTAAACTACTAGGAAGGTGAGCTAGAAAGAAATCACACTGACTGTAGAACTTAATGTAGGAAGTAATACAAAGGATAAATAGTAATTGTTTAGACACTTAAACACACACCTGTTGGAGTAACTACACTGTCTCTAATAAGAAGGAGGTCATTGTACTATCTCTGTATTAATACCTATATTATAAGAAGTGATACTAGTATTACACATTATATTACCATACTTATTATGACTGTGACTAGAGGAAACTTTATTTGACATCATCTGTTATAAAAGTTCATTTATTGTTGATGGAACAAGTGAATTTACTTCACTATTAATGATATAAATTAAGTGGTCCACTCTCTCTTTGTTCATATAGATATAGTTGACTATTATTATTTATCAGGTATATGAACACCAAATATATCTCCCTCTTGGAATTCAAGTGGAGCCACAGGATAATACTCATAGACATTAGGAGCTATTGATATATTGCAGTAACTAAACTAGATCCTTGTTTATTATAACTAGTAGGACCAGTTTGATGGCCATATTTGGAGTTCAGGTAAGTCACTGTAAATCTGTTTTGATCTACAGCGCATAGATTCCATTTTATAACACTACATACATGAGAACTCATCTCTGGATATATATACTGTCTTCTATCTCCTGGCTGTCTAACCTTTATGTATCAGTAGAGCATTCTTCTTGATGACTGTAGCATTTATTGAACTACTAACACAAGCTCCATCTAATGACATAACAGATCCAATAGTTAGTATATATGATATAACTCTCACCAGTTATAGGATAGACTAATACCAAATCACTAGTAATTGGACTACCAGATAAATCAGCATTATATGGAAAATTAAGTGGACATAACTTATCAAAATTAAACAACACCTTGTATGTAATAAAACTCTAAAAATACTGTTCCTTGAGAAGTTGTGATATAGCTAAATATCTCCATTTTGTACTGGTAGGGTGATTCAAAGGACATTCAAACACTCCATTAGTACTGACATTATTAGTTGAATAGTATATAGTTCTCTCAGTCTCCAGAACACGATAATATTGATTAGGTCGATTATATTGAGGTCTCCATATTTGAAGACTAGGAAATAACTGACGATTATTATTTGGTGTCCTAAGGTCACCTCCCACAATAACACTGGTAATAGTTGTTGATGAACAGGTAAAAGGATATTCTGTGAGGAGTCTTATTTCATTACTTAAACTACTATACCCTTTTACTGATGTCTACTGTCTTTGCTCTATATTTAATAAGTCAAAGTCCATTGAACCTCTCTGTACAGATAGAGGTTAACATAGCCTACATATATTAAATATTATAAATTTATTAACATTTATTTCTGACTTACTTGATTGATTTTGTAGACAACAGTAAAAGAAAGATCAGTGACCAGTGACTGTTACAGTGTTCCCATCATATCTTTGTTCATTGAATTCTATAACATGAGGGTCTTATCAGGGGAACACTTTGAAAGTGTCAAAAAGATAATAATACATAATAAAAATCACAAAATGGACAAACTTGCCAATTTACTATTCATTCTTAAGACAGATGTCCATATGTTGTCATAACTGTTAGTTGTAAATTTTTAAAATTAAAATGAACTAAATTAGTCCCAATGCCCAATTCTTGAAGGCCATTCTCATTGCTGTAAAGTTTTATAATCCTAACTCCACAAATCTATCAGATATTGCTGTACTGTAATGGATTTTGTTACTGTAAACAAATTAACAATACGAAGATGACAAGAACAATAAAAATATTTACTATTTTGTTCTTTCTAGATATGTAATTCTCATACAATAAATGATTTTAACAAAGTTTACTCTAAACGTTACTATCATAGTGTCATTATCAATTAGAGCTATGTAGAGATATGTGAAATTGAGTACAAGAATCTATTGTATTGTGTAAAGAACTGTCTATGATTTGATGATGATGTGTGTTTGTTTATATCAATTGTCAGATACACTACTTCCAAATAATATTAACTACAAATTGTTACATATAACTCAAGTTAGTACCTTATAGGAGCTTACTTCAGTTCTCTATAAGTGTCACGACTGTCTCAATTTAATTTTATTATGAGTATATAAGAACACATACACATCTATAATAATGAGTACGAATATTTGTTAATACAATATAGATATATAATATACAGAATATAGAGACTGAATATATAATAAAAGACTAGAATATACTGTACTATAAGTAATGACTTAAGTCTTTATTAAATATTAATTAGAACACAATTATAATATTTTATTTAAATTATAATAAAAAAAATTACAATAAGCAATTATTATAAATCTAGAAACATATACATAAATAATTAGTATATTATCAGTTTATTAGTATAAATTATTAAACAATCATAAATTATTATATAAATTAGACAATATAGAGTGTATGTAGAAATGACTATAGTTTTGTTGTGTTATCTTAAATGGTAGTCATAATCAAATTTTCCATAAGCAGGGTTTCTCTCATATATAACAGCTGTGATAGAACACTCTCATATTCTCCCATTATATATCCATATATATCTAGTACCATTGCTACCATCATTATTAGTAAGGTTGTTTACTAGTAGGTACATCTGAAGGGTTTGTTGAAGTGGGAGGATCAACCTTTGTGTGATGACATCATCATATAGTGATACTGTCTTCTTATATCTATTGTAAACAGTAGAATATATATACCATACAGGATTATAATAATGAGGGAAATTAATTTACTATAATGATAAGTGGTAAAGATTACAACTAGGTGATATTTTATTACACGATATTCTACCTCAAATTGTAGATATAAACATATCATACCTTTGACAAATTAACAATAAGGTGATAATGATCACTGTATTGTTAATAGAACTATAACCAAAACACATACTCCAAAATGATTGGAATTATTACTAGGACTATCATCTCAAGAATGGAAGTAAGCTAGAGAGTATCACAGTGACTGTAAACTTAATGTAGAAGTGATGTCAAGGGATAACTAGTACCTGTGTAGTTATAATAATAAATGATAATCTCATGATACTTACTTATTAAGAATGTTATTTGAGGCACATTGTTAGATGTCTTTGTTGTAAGGTCTGAAGTAATCAATATTTTGAAGGAAGTAGAGGAATCTAACATGGTAAATCATATATAATTTAGTAGTCCACTCTCTCTTTGTTCTCACTAAAAAAAACATAGTTGACTAGATGAATTTAGTGGGATACGAACAACAAATATTTCCCTCTTGAAACTCCCGTGGTTCTCACAGGATAATATTCATAGAACATTAATAACTATTATGTTAGTAGTAAACTAAACTAGATCCTTGTTTATTATAACTATTAAATAATATAGTAATCTGTTTAGTCTAATATAATAACACAAAGGACAATATAATTATATTACACAATAAAAACACACACTGTTGTAACCATACTACTGAAGGTAAGCTAGAGAGAAAACCTCAGTGACTGTAGAACTTAATGTAGGAAATGATGTCAAGGGATAACTAGTACCTGTGTAGTTATAACAATATTGATATAATATTATTATCTTACTTGATATGGCTGTCATCAATAGTATCTCTGTATTAATCCTATATATATATTAAATAGTAATTATATTGGACAATAACAACACACACCTGTTGTAGCCATACTATTGTCCTCTATAGTAGAAGAGATGGTTGTTAATACTATCTCTGTATTTAATACACTATTATAATACGAAGTGAAAATAGTAGTAACACCTTATATTAAAATACTTATTATGAACTGACTGACTAGAGGAAATTCGTTTGCCTCATCTGTTGTAAGTATTTCCATTATTGTTGAAGGGAGCAGGTGGAATGGACTTCATTATTAATATATAAAATTAAGTGGTCCACTCTCTCTTTTGTTCATATAGATATAGTTGACTATTATTATCATCAGGTATATGAACAACCAATATATACTCCCTCTTGGAACTCTAATGGTGTCAACCCAGGGATAATACTCAAGCTAGACATTAGGAGCTACCTTGAATATATTACAGCCCAACTAAACATAGATCCTTGTTTATTGTAACTAGTAGGCCCAGTTTGATGCCTATACTTTGGAGTTTCAGGTCTTAAGTCTTCTGTCAGATCTGGTTTTTGATCTCCACTCCAATAGAATCCATTTTTATAACACTACCATTACTGAGAACTTCATCTCTGGATATATATCACTCCCCGTCTTCTTTGTCCTGGCTTGGTCTAACTTCCTGTATCAGTAGAGCATTCTCCTGGATGACTGTAGTACTTTATTGAACTACTAACACAAGCTCCATCTAATGACATAACAGATCACAATAGTTTAGTATATATGAGATCAAACTCACCAGTTATAGGATAGACTATTATCAAATCCTAGTATTTTTGGATACCAAATATTCAGTTATATATTGAACTAAGAAGAGAGTGGCATAACTATCAAAATTAACAACTTTCTTGTATGTAAACTCTAAACTGCTGTTCCCTTGAGGAGGTTGTGATATACCATCATATCTCCACGTTTGTACTATATAGGTTGGATCCAGATGATTTCAAACACGCTCCAATTAGTACGGACATTATTATTGAGTAGTATTATAGTTCTCTTCCACTGGTTTTATCAGGAATAAGATTGCTTAAGTCGATTAATGTATCGGTTTTGCAGAATTGAAGCTATGAAAGAATGGACAATTATGATTTGGTGGTTTCCTAAGGTCACCTCCCCCAAGAACCTGGTAATCGTTGTTGATGAACAGTTAAACTGAGATTCCTGTGAGGAGTCTTATTTCATTACTGAAATTATATGGCTTTTACTGATACCTACTTCCTTGGCTCTATATTTAAATCAAGTCAAGTCCATTGAACCTCTCTATACGCAGATACTACATTCCAGCAGAGCCTACGTACATTAATGTTATAATTCTATTAATATTATTGTTCTGGACTTACTTGACTTGATTGTATCAACCATATAACAAAGATTAGTGACCATTGTCTGGTTTCCAGTGTTTTTTATTCCTCATATTCTTGTTCATTGAAATTTCCTGCTGATATGCGAGCATTTTGAATACTTTGAAGTGTCTATGGAGTTTATTGACAAGTACAATACTACTATTGACAGTTGTGACAACATTATGAACATCTGTCGTAATGGATTTAGTGTAAACAGTGATACCATTTTCTTTGTGTAAATCTGTCTAGAGGGTTATCGCCAGTAAATCTAATTGGCCTCCTAGTATTGGACACTCTGGACTCTCTGGATAACAGATCTTGTCTCCATTAGAACAATTTAGACTCTGAGGAGTTTAACATCAGCTTGGATAGATCTGATACCAACTTGACAAAGAGAATGATCTTGAGGCCTTCATTGATGTCACATATAGTATCAAGTAGTGTAGTACAATATATCCCTCTTACCAACATTGTATCATCATATTATAGAGAGGTCTGGGAACAAACCAGGAGGAGGAGAAGACCGATAACCAGACTCTATTATCTCATACACATATAATGATCGCATTATCAGTTGCTCTCATATACTTACTTTATAGTTTCCTCACATTTTTATAGTGAGAATGATAATTGGATTGTAGAAACCATATAACTAGTACTTATATTATCAGTGGAATTACTTTGAAATGTTGAAAAGAGCTGAACTAATTAATAAACCACAAATGCTGACACCCTTGACATTAAAAGTAATTACTTTCATTTTTGAGAAAGAGGTCCATAATGTTGTCATAATCTGTCAGTTGTATAATTTTTAAAAATTAAAATTGAGATAAATGAGCCCGATTCTACTGAAGTCTATTCTCATTTATTCTGTAAAGGTCAATAATCCTAACTCCACAAATATACAGTATAGTGCTGTTCTGTTACTGGTAGACAAATTACCAATAGGAAGATGATAACAACACCTAAAAACTAGTTCTATGTTGTTATTTCTAGCTATGTCATTCCTCATACGTAATACAATAAATGATTGTCACAAAGTTACTTCCAAACCTTACTATTCATAGTAGTCATTATACTATTAGGGCATTGTAGAGAGATCTCTGAAATTGAGTATCCAGCAGAAATATATGTATAAAGGACTGTCCTATGATTTTTTAAATGATGATGTTTCTTTTCCTATAGACCACACTACTGTCCAAGTCACATTAACTACAATTGTTTTATCTATACTCAGCTTATGGGGAGTTTCCTTCGTTCTCTACAATGTCAGACTGTCTCAATTTAATTTTGGTTATGAGTATCACTTAAGTCTTTATTAGATAATAATAACACCATACCTAGTAGTAATTTTAAATAATATAATAATAATAAAAATACACATTTTCCCAATAAGCAAGTATGATAAATCTAGACACCATATACATAAATATTATACTTCATCATTTTTATTTGTATATACACCCCCCTCCGTTCCCAAACCTATCAAACATATATAATATTATAGAAACTTAACAATATAGTAGTGTATCAATGGCTCTAATGTTCGTGTTGTGTTATCTCCAAATTCTACTCCTACCTCCAATTTTCCATATATCAGGATTTCATGAATATTAAAGTTGGTGGTTAAAACAGTACCTATATGCGCCAGCTTATTAATACCATCTTATATACAGCTCTATCCGTCATCATTATCCGTAACTATTAGGTAACATATGCAGAGTTTGTTGAAGAGTGGCGGACAACCTTTGTGGTGAGGACATCATCAGATAGTGATACTGTCTTTTATATCTAGTAATACAGTAAGAAATAGACCCACCACGTGTTAGAATAATGCACGAAAGAAGGACCCCTATACATGATACCCTCAAGGTAGATATAGTGTACTAATTACAATCAATGGTTATTTTAGTTATGTAGATATTTCTTTATCAAGTTGTAGATATAACATATCAATAAATCTTTGGATTCAAATAACAGTTAGTAAATGGAATAATAATGATCAATGTAATTGTTAATAGAACGATAACAAAACACATGACTCAAAATGATTGGAACTTTACTTACTGAAGTCATCTTCCAAGAATCGATGTTGAGCTAGAGAGGACCATAGTGACCGTAGAACTTAAATGTAAAAGAAGTGAGGAAGAACGTAGACAAAGATACCAATGACAGAACATTAAGTAGTGGACTATAGAACTTAATCCTAGGAAGTGAGGAGATGTAGACAAAGATACAAATGACAGAACAATTGAATGTACGTGACTGTATTACTTAAAGTAGAAGTGAAGTTCCAAGGGATGACTGGTACCTACACAGTATATAGTTATAATAAATAAATGACTAATAAATGATACTTACTTATTAAGTATGGTACTTGAGGAACATTGTTATATGTCTTTGTTGTAAGGTCTGAAGTGCATTATTGTTGGAGTCTACATTGAAATCTATACTAAATTCAGTAGTATACTCTCGTTTTGTTTATATAAACTTATTTGTCTAGATGAATTTAGTGGGATAAGAACACACCAATATATCTCCCTCTTGTAACTGCAGTGGTGTCACAGGATAATACTATAGACATTAGGAGCTATTGATATATTAGCAGTAACTAAAACTAGATCCTTGTTTATTGTAACTATTAATAATATAGTAAACTGTTAGTCTAATTTAATTATATAAAGTGACAATATAAACACACACCTGATGTAGCCATATTACTGGTCTCTATAGTAAAAGAATAGTTGTTGATACTATCTCTGTATTAATACCTATATTTATAAGAAGTGATAATAGTATTACACATTATATTAGCATAGTCGACTATTATTATTCAGGTATATGAATACCAAATATATCTTCCCTCATGGAACTCAAGTGGTGTCACAGGAATACTCATAGACATTAGGAGCTATTGATATAATAGCAATAACTAAACTAGATCCTTGTTTATTGTAACCATTAATAATATACTAATCTGTTTTAGTCTAATTTAATTATACAAGTGACAATAGTAATTATATTGGACACACACCTAATGTACATATCTCTATAGTAGAAGAATGGTTGTTGATGCTATCTCTGTATTATTAGTTTAATACCTATATATTCATAGGTGAAAATTGTATTAACATACGTATTATGACTGTGACTAGAGGAAAATTATTTGCCTCATCTGTTGTAAGTATTTCATTTATTGTTGAAGGAGCAGGTGAATTTACTTCACTATTAATATATACATTTAGTGGTCCACTCTTCTCTTTGTTCATAAGATATAGTTGACTATTATTATCATCAGGTATATGAATACCAATATATCTCCCTCTTGGAACTCTAATGGTGTCACAGGATAATACTCATAGACATTAGGAGCTATTGAGTATTAGCAGTAACTAAAACTAGATCCTTGTTTATTGTAACTATTAGGACCAGTTTGACGCCATATTTGGAGTTCAGGTAAGTCTCCTGTAGATCTGTTTTGATTTACAGCTCCATAGATCCATTTTATATAACACTACCATTACATGAGAACTTCATCTCTGGATATATATACTGTCTTCTTTGTCCCTGCTTGTCTAACTTTATGTATCAGTAGAGCATTCTCCTTGATGACTGTAGTATTATATGAACTACTAACACAAGCTCCATCTAATGACATAACAGATCACAATAGTTTAGTATATATGATATAACTCACCCAGTTATAGGATAGACTAATACCAAATCATTATTAATTAGACTACCAGATAAAAAATTCCTCCATTGAACCAAATGAGACTTTATAACTATCAAAATTAACAACATCTTGTATGTAATAAACTCTAAAAATACTGTCCACTGAGAAGGTTGTGATATAGTTAATCTATCTCCACTTTGTACTGATATGTGTGGATCCAGAGGATATTCATACACTCCATTAGTACTGACATTATTAGTTGAATAGTATATAGCTCTCTCACTGTCTAAAATAGAATAATAATGGGTTAAATCGACCAGGTCCTAGAGATCTCCATATTTGAATGGTAGGAAATAACTG
This sequence comes from Gigantopelta aegis, assembly GCF_016097555.1. NCBI lineage: Eukaryota > Metazoa > Mollusca > Gastropoda > Neomphalida > Peltospiridae > Gigantopelta > Gigantopelta aegis. Next base: position 28,788 of record NW_024533229.1, read on the forward strand.
ATGATTATTATTTTGGTGTCCTAAGGTCACCTCCCATAATAAACACTGGTAATAGTTGTTGATGAACAGTTAAACTGATATTCTGAGAGGAGTCTGATTTCATTACTTAAACTATACCCCTTTTTACTGATACCTACTGTCTTTGCTCTAATATTTAATCAAGTTAAGTCCATGAACCTCTCTGTACAGACAGCAGGTTCACACATAGCCCTACATATATTAAATGTTATAATTCTATTAACATTATTTCTGTACTTACTTGACTTGATTGTATACAACAATAAAAGAAAGATCAGTGAACAGTGACTGTTACAGTGTCCCATTTTATCATCAATTTCTGCTGACATGAGGTCAGTTGAATACTTTGAAGTGTCTAAGTGATTATTGACATAATTAAAGAACTACAACTGACAGTTGTGACAAGACAATCTATCTTAATTGCTTTAATGTCAAATTGTCAACAGTGATGTAAATCTATATAGAGGTTATGTCCAGCATCTAGTGGACCTCCCAGTACTGATTCTCTGGACTAACATGTCTTGTCTTCATTAGACAATGGACTACTGAGGAGTTCACATCATCTTGAGATAAATCTAATACCAACTTTATATTACACAATGTAAACACACACTGTTGTAGCCATACTACTTGAAGGTGAGCTAGAGAGTATCACAGTGACTGTAGAACTTAATGTAGGAAGTGATGTCAAACGATAAGTAGTACCTGTGTAGTTTATAATAACTAACTGAAAAACATTCATTGATACTATCTTTATATTAGTATCTATATTTATAAGTGAAAAATTGTATTACACATTATATTAACATACTTATAATGGACTGTGACTAGAGGAAAAATTATTGGCCTCATCTGTTGTAAGTATTTCTTGAAGGAGCAGGTGAAATTACTTCATTATTAATATGTACATTAAGTGGTCCAATCTCTCTTTGTTCATTAGACATAGTTTGTCTATTATTTATCAGGTATATGACACACCAATATATCTCCCTCTTGGAACTCCAGTTGTTGTCACAGGATAATACTCATAGACATTAGGAGCTATTGATATATTAGCAGTAACTAAACTAGATCCTAGTTTATTGTAACTATTAGGACCAGTTTGACGCCATTTTTGGAGTTCAGGTATGTCTCCTGTAGATCTAAATTTGATCTACAGCTCCATAGATCCATTTTATAACACTACCATTACATGAGAATTTCATCTCTGGATATATATACTGTCTTCTTTGTCCTGCCTGTCTAACTTCATGTATCAGTAGAGTATTCTCCTTGATGAGTGTAGCATTTATTGAACTATTAACACAAGGCTCCATCTAATGACCTAAAACAGATCACAATAGTTTTAGTATATATGATATAACTCACCAGTTATAGGATAGACTATAAATCAAATCACTATTAATTGGACTACCAGATAAATCAGCATTATATGGAAAATTTAAGTGGACATAACTATCAAAATTAACAACATCTTGTATGTTAATAGACTCTAAAATAACCCTTGAGAAGGTTGTGATATAGCTAATATATCTCCACTTTGTACTGGTATAGGTGGATCCAGAGGTATCCATATACTCCATTAGTACTGACATTATTAGTTGAGTAATATATAGTTCTCTCAGTCTCTGTAACACAATAATATCGATTAGGTCCATTATATTGAGGTCTACAGGTTTGAACACTAGGAAATAACTGTGTATATATGTGAAATTGAGTTACCAAATTTATTGTATTGTGTAAAGTACTGTCTATGATTTTTGATGATGATGTGACTGTTTATATCATTGTCAATACACTACTTCCAAATAATACTAACTACAATTGTTACATATACTCAAGTTATTACCTTATAGGGAGCTTACTTCAGTTTCTCTGTAAGTGTCATGACTGTCTCAATTTATTTTATTATGAGTATATAAGAACACATACACATCTATATATAGTAATGATAATATTCTTGTTAATACAATATGATATCTAATATACAGAATATAGAGACTGAATATAATAAATGACTAGAATATACTGTACTATAAGTAATGACTTAAGTCTTTATTAAATATTAATTAGAAACACAATTAATATTTTATTAAATTATAATAAAAAATTACAATAAGCAATTATTATAAATCTAGAACACATATACATAAATATTTATATTACCAGTTTTTATTAGTATAAATTATTAAACAATACATAATTATTATATAAACTATACATATAGAGTGTATGTGGAAATGGCTATAGTGTTTGTGTTATCTTAAATGTAGTCATAATCAAATTTTCCATAAGCAGGATTGTCATTAATATTAATAGTTGGTGGTAGAACCGTCTTATATGAGTTTATTTAATATCCATATATAGATCCATCAAAGTCATCATTATCAGTAATATTAGGTACATATGAAGAGTTTGTTGACGTGACAGGATCAACCCTTGTGGTGATGACATCATCATATAGTGACACTGTCTTCTTATATCTAGTAAAACAGTAAACATATACACACCAGTATTATAATAATGAGGGAAATAATTACTACTATAATGATAAGTGGTAATAATACAGCCAATGATATTTTATTATGAGATATTCTGACTCAAATTGTAGATATTAACATATCATACCTTTGACAAATTAACAATAAAGTGATAATGATCAATGTAATTGTTAATAGAACTATAACAAAACACATGACTCCAAAAATGATTGGAACTATTACTGGACTATCATCTCCAAGAATGGAAGGTGAGCTAGAGAGTACCATAGTGACTGTAGAACTTAATGTCGGAAGTGAGGAAGATGTAGACAACAATAGAAATGATGGAACACTTGACGTAGTGACTTTAGAACTTAATTTAGGAAGTGAAGTCAAGGAATGACTAGTACCTACCCAGTATATGTTATAATAAATAATTATAATAAATGATACTTACTTATTAAGAGTGTTACTAGAGAACATTGTTACTATGTCTTTGTTGTAAAAGTCTGAAGTAACAATTATTGTTGAAGGAGTAGAGAAATCTACATTGAAATCTATACTTAAACTCATTAGTCTACTCTCTCTTCTTTATATAAACATATTTGACTAAATGAATTTAGTAGGATCCATATAATTATTCCATGGAACTCCGAGTGGTGTTACAAGATAATACTCATAGACATTAATAACTATTAATATATTAATAGTAACTAAACTAGATCCTTGTTTATTGTAACTATTAATAATACACTAATCCATTTATTCTAATTAATAATACAAAGTGACAATAGTAATTATATTAGACAATATAAACACACACCTGTTGTAGACATACTACTAGTCTTTAAAATAGAAGAGATGGTTATTGATACTATCTCTGTATTAATATCTATATTTATAAGAAGTGATAATAGTATTACACATTATATTAATACTTATTATGACTGTGACTAAAGGAAAATTATTTGCCTCATCTGTTATAAGTATTTCATTTATTGTTGAAGGAGCAGGTGAATTTATTTCACTATTAATGCGTAAATTTAGTGGTCCACTCTCTCTTTGTTCATATAGACATAGTTGACTATTATTATTATCAGGTATATGAAACACCAAAATATATCTCCCTCTTGGAATTCAAGTGGTGTCACAGGATAATACTCATAGACATTAGGAGCTATTGATATATTAGCAGTAACTAAACTAGATCCTTGTTTATTGTAACTATTAGGACCAGTTTTTGATGCCATATTGGAGTTCAGGTAAGTCTCCTGTAGATCTGTTTTGATATACAGCTCCATAGATCCATTTTATAACACTACCATTACATGAGAACTTCATCTCGGATATATATACTGTCTTCTATCTCCTGGCTGTCTAATTTTATGTATCAGTAGAGCATTCTCCTTTGATGACTGTAGCATTTATTGAAGCTACTAACACAAGCTCCATCTAATGACATAACAGATCACAATAGTTTAGTATATATATGATATAAACTCACCAGTTATAGGATAGACTAATACCAAATCACTAGTAATTGGACTACCAGATAAATCAGCATTATATGGAAAATTTAAGTACACATAACTATCAAAATTAACAACACCTTGTATGTAATAAACTCTAAAAGTACTGTCACTTGAGGAAGGTTGTGATATAGCTAATCTATCTCCACTTTGTACTGGTATGGGTGGATCAGAGGATATTCAAACACTCCATTAGTACTGACATTATTAGTTGAATAGTATATAGTCTCCACACTATCTAGAACAAGATAATATTGATTATGTTCCCTAGGTATAGATTTCCATATTTGAACACTAGGAAATAACTGACGATTATTATTTGGTGTCCTAAGGTCACCTCCCACAATAATTCTGGTATATAGTTGTTGATGAACAGTAAAACTGATATTCTGTGAGGAGTCTGGTTTCATTACTTAAATTATACCCCTTTTTACTGATACCTACTGTCTTTGCTCTATATTTAATCAAGTCAAAGTCCATGAACCTCTCTGTACAGATACCAGATTCAACATAGCCTACATATATTAAATGTTATAATTCTATTAACATTATTTCTGGACTTACTTGACTTGATTGTATACAACAGTAAAAGAAAGATCAGTGACCAGTGACTGTTACAGTGTTCCCATCATATTTTTGTTCATTGAATTTCTGCTGACATGAGGTAATTATCAGTGGAATACTTTGAAGTGTCAAAAAAGTAAAGAACGTAATTAAAAACTACAACTGACAGTTATGACATTATTATGGACATCTGTCCAAACTTTTAATCCCTCCTTTTTATCTGCAATGTTGTTCCATTCAGTAGTAACATAAGAGATTGTTGTACCTAGCCTTGATCAGAAGTTGCATAGCCTAATGTTCACCAATATGGTAATGGCCTCACTTAACCTATGACACCAATAAAGCTCAAAAGGCTATAGCATTGAACAACCAAATTTTGGTTTCTATAGATTTGGGCTATAACCTAGATCGATAACCAAAGCCATTCCCTCTGTCAAAGCACAAGATATCTTACTGTTAGTAAAACTAATGATTGACCCTCCAAATAGTTTTTATCTTGTTGACTACATCTCACTACATCTCACTGGTCACTTCCTCCACTCAATCCTCAAACGATCAAATCCTCCCTCAAATGGACATCTTTTCTAACTCTTAAAAGTCACATCCTCAACATCTTACTCAAAATAATTTATCAAAACACTTTCCATTGATGACCTATGTACATAGTACATATTTTGTTCCTGTACTAGTTGAAAGCATTTCCCTCGTCAACCCTTCTATTATATAATAATTATTTCTAATATAACTGCTCTAGTTTCTATCACTTAGCACATTATTACCATACTGTCATCATGAACATTGTAAAGTTATTAATAATAATAATAATATGATCAATTTCATTTACATATAATAATAATTATTATAATAACAATATAGTTATAATGATAATGATAATAATAATAATAATAATAATAATAATAAAATAATAATAATAATAAAATAATAATAATAATAATAATAATAATAACTTTAATGTCAACAGTGATACATTGTGTAAATCTATATAGAGATTATGTCCAATATCTAGTGGACCTCCCAGTACTGGATTCTCTGGACTACAGGTCTTGTCAATGGACTACTGAGGAGTTCAGCACCAGTTTTCGAACTAATGAGCCACACCTCAAAAATAACTACATAATAGAGGCGTGGTTTAAGGGAGGGAGTTTTTAGTCTTTTTTACTAATGGGTGGTGGTTCGTCTCGTCTTCATGATTCCTCTACTTCTCAGCAGCCAATAGAAGTAACACTAGAAAAGAAGAAAGACCACAAGACTTACAAGTAATATTGAACAATTCAGTAGACAATACAATCAACCAACACGAAAACTCTCCAAATAAAGAGATCACAATTCATCATGACAACGAAGAAGATTGTATTGAAGTAGAACCAACGAGTATAATATCTGACACTATGGATGAAGATGAAGAGGAAGACAGTTCAAGTGATTATGAACCAATGTCGTGTCAATTTCATGTCATTTTAAAGTCACAGAAAAACGACGAGAGAAGAGATAAAGAGATAACATTATCACGCTATCCCAAGACAGGTATTGAATTAATGAAACAATTGGAACTAAAATTTCATATTCCAATTTGTGTTCAGGATCTTTATTTTTATACCACGCAAATTCACAGTGAAAACAAAACTTAAAAAATTAAGAATACAACATGGCGACACCCTACGTCTAGAATACCCATCAGAAGCTGATATAGACTATTTCTCAAGTCTCATCGAAACACTAACACGAATTATGTGTGTATTAAATCTTGTTGTAGATAAAATAAGTCATGGTTTTCCTATTACCCAAGAAATGCATCAATCACTCCAACTAGATTGTAATCATTTACTGGTGACTGTATTCCATTAAGATACTTCTCAGTATATCCTACTGGTACACCTAATTCCAATCAATTATATTTTATACACAGTGGTGGTCTTAAAGTATTACTAACAGTTTATGAATTAATACATCAATGCCGTGGCACAAATTGCCAATGGAATTACAAGAGTTGGAATTTTCATGTTTGCAAAATTATTTGGAATTTCAGTGCTACTCTCGGAGTACGTCAACTTATTTTACAGGTATTTTTTGAAATACACATTACATGTATTTTGACATCAGTTCATATATGTTTATATTTTCTTCGATAACATTTGTTACTAAAAATAGAACAAATTTTTGTTGCTATTTTTACATTAACTTTCAATAGTTATCTTTAATGATAATAGCTGTTTTCTTATCAATTCCATAGAATGGTGTAATGGATGAAGTCTTCAAATCTCTCATGCGTACTAAAGTCATACCTTATCAACCTGTTTGCTTTCTTGAACCATTAGAAGATACCTTTGCTTCTCATGATCGCAGTACATATGTGTTAGCTGAGACCATCTATGCATCTATTGTAGTCATTGGAAAGTAAGTAGAAATGTTAAAAAAGAGTATAATTTAATTAATGCATTAATTATAGGGTTATATCCATTGACTATATTTGTAATTATAATTGACTTTATAGTAATTTAATATTTTATTACTTTCCTTATATCAACATATTATAATAATTGAGGACACAATATTATGTAGTGTGTCTTGTTTGTTTAAAGTAGAGAGTATAAACCCTGTTATTTGGTCAATTAAGGATATATTTTATTTATACTGTGGAATAACCTTTCAGTAAAACTATCCTTTAATAGAAGTGTCCTCAATACAACACTAAAATATTAATATTAGACTAGATCTAGTGTCTTTACTATTTTAAATAGTTTTGTTAATTATTGTTGACCTTTATAACATGTTGTAGTAATATGATTTGTCCTTGACTTGACTTGCTTCTCTCTCTCTCTCTCTCTCTCTCTCTCTCTCTCTCTCTCTCCTCTCTCCTCTTCTCTCTCTCTCTAGTTTTTGCTGAGGTTCCTCAATGTCGAGTACCCATTGCCTCTACACCTAATGTCATTGATACAATGATTGCTGCTATGTTATCAACAACATACACATATACATGTGCTAGATCAGGAATGTGTGCTATATTGTGTCTCTCATTTAGTCCAGAGACACATGGTTACTTCTATGATGAAGTGGTTTTGAATAGAATTCTAGAGATTTGTAATAGAACTCATCATGTTAACGATGGAACAACAATAGTTGAAAAGAACAGTGAATCAGACCTTAGTTGAGTAAGTGAGAGCCGTAATATTGTGCTTTATTGTTATATATAGTTTGTATAACTTTCTTCAAGAGAAGAGAGAGAGAGAGAGAAGAGAGAGGGAGAGGGAGGAGGGAGAGAGAGAGAGAGAGAGAGAAGGAGAGAGAGACCAAGAGCATGTATAACACAAGGCTTACATTAATATAATAATTGTACATTGCTGGACTTATTATATTTTTTCTTCTATTTTTCAAAAACAGATTTTATGCTCTGATATTTTTTGCCAATCTGATGCATCACTGGGAAAAAAAGACACACCTCTACCAGACATCTTCTTTTCAAGTGTCAAAAGTTTCATGGAAGAATATATCGCAAACATCACTTACGCAGTTATACACCAAAGAATGCAAGAAAAACGTTACTATTGGTCAACATTTATCCATTTCTTAGTTTGTGCTATTCTCCGAAGGCCCATGATACATCAATTGAAATGACCATACACTGGATCTACGACTTTTGTGCATCAAAGCTGGACTCTTAGCATGAAATGTATGTGTATAGCTGAGAATGCTGAAGACGTCATCAGACATGAAGGTTTGATGGATTACATTGTGTGCTCTTCATGGTTCATGCCAGACGAAGAAACCACACTCTCTGCTAAAGACTTGGTTTATATAGCTCAACAAAACCTTCATTTACAACCTCCTTCATTGACTAATATTATCAGAGCTCAGTTAGCTTCATATGATTGTGGTCTAGATACTGCTCTACATATGATGTACACTCTGTCATTGTAGAAAGTGCGGCCATATTGCACTAAAAAATCAACTGATATATTTTGAGTGTTTTTGTATGCAGGAACAGTTGTTTATATTATTTGTTAACTTTATATGTAGTGGATATGACTGTGCAGTTTTATTTTAGTATTTAACTATTGGCAGTTAATTGAGTATACGGAGATTTTCTCCATTATATTTACATACAAATTTCAGAACGTTTCCGTGTACGTCCGGTTACTCTGTTACATTACTTCCACTAATGGGCGGTCGCCTTTGCCACGAGTATCTTCTTCAGCTTACACTGGTACAAACTGCACAGTCATCTTGTCGAATAAAAAGCGGGCATTAAGTCATCTATATTATATATATTTAATGTTCATTGAATGGTAAAGAGACTAGTGTTTCTTGTACTGATCTACCATTTAAATCTGTTTAACTCAAAGTAGTGATGGCTGCCAGTGAAAATGAATTTAAAGATGTCGAGAAATCCAAGTATCAAAAACCTCTAGTGTTCAACAAAACTGTTACCATATTCTGATTGTATTGAGGACGAAGCTAATGATATTTTCAAAGAATTAAAGAAAATCTCAGTATTGCCGTCCAGAAACGAGAACTGTGGCCTGGTTCATCTTCTGGACAAACCGACTAAGCGGGTATGCCTGATGTTATTAAAATAATCACCTTTATATTTTTTTAGTTTTCTTAAGAGTCTATGGGTTACACTTTACCAAGGAAGATCACATCAAATTAGTTAATCTACTGTTTCATTTGGTAACTATACCTAATTTAGAATCACCTCTACTCCAGTTCTGGTGTTCATTGCTATCTAGATTGCTAAAGTAAATATAACAAGACAAGAAATACTTTGTTATAGTCACTTTCTCTTTATAGAAAGAAACACTTACTATCACCTGATGATATTCAGTTACCATGGAGACCAATATATGACTTAGTAATTCGAATATCAGATACCAAGCTTAAGAGATTGGGCATGAAAATTTATTCAGAGTAAGTGTGTGTGTTTGAGAGAGGGAGAGAGAGAGAGGTGAGTGGGAGTGAGTATGTTATTTGTATCTCGTTTGTATAGTCGTACCATTAATTCTGTTAAACAGCTCATTTCAAACATCAGATGGTTAGTTAGTTATTATAATATAGAAGTTGATAACAATAATAAATATTACAGTTACTTTCCAATTGAGAGCACTAAAGAAATGTTAGAAGAATGGAAACCTCTTCTTTGTCCTTTTGACACTGCTATGTTAGACGGTATGGACTACTTTGGTGAATTCCTTCCTACACTGATGTTCCCTGAACACTTTAATCATGGCTATAAACTGTGGTTTGATGAACTGCTCCACATCTTGGTTAGAATCAAGGAACAATAATCAATTAGACGAAGTGAGATACAAAGGAAATAGGAAATCAATAAATCAATAAATAATGAATGGAGATAAAATGATTCTATCTTTTATTTTTAGGTTGGTTTGAGGTTGTTTTCCCTCGTCTCTCTAAAGATACAATAGGACACATTGATGGTCACCTTACTTATCTCAGGTTTGTATATAATGTTAAAAATAATGTTGATTTACATACTTCTCTCATTTTTAAGATCTTTACTCGTATCCTCAACAACTTTGAGCTTCCAATGGGAATTAAAGAGTTCCAAGCACCTCAAACTAAAAAATCGGTTGCATTTATAAATGGTGATAAAAATTACTACACTTATTGTTAGTATGTTGGTGAGTTGTTGTCATTGTTCTAATTGTTTAGAGAAGGTGTGTCATTTTAGGGAGGAGGTAGTCCAACACAGAGTTACCTTGATAAATTGATGATGTCACTGGAGTCATACTATCATCCGTCCAATATTGGATATCATACTGTAAGTTAATTAAAGATTATTAAAGTTATTTGAAAGTTATTAAAACTGAAATAATGGAGTAATGGTTTGTTATTGTATTGGTAAGTAATTGTTGAAAAAATAATTAACCCTCTAATTTAACTGTTTGATTATACACACTGTACCATAAATGTGGAAAATATCTATTTATACAATATACATTTTCATGAAATATAATTTCTATTTTAACAGAAAAAGCTCTTGAAATTCTTGCAACTACTCACTACAAAGTTTGTATTGAGACTTAAAAAGTAAAACACTTTTTTCATTATTACTACATTTACTGCCACACAGAGAACGTCACAAAGATACTATCTCTTGGGAGCCTCAAATCCCCCAGCATGCTCATCGTCTCTCAGAGAATGACATTGACTCATTTGTACAATGTCTGTGCCATCATTGCGGCTAGCTATCTTCAGTAAAATAGGAACAATGGAGGCTGCAATTACTGTTCAAAATATAGCTCTAATTCGACCAGAAATGGTATTACCTGATCTTATGGAGAAGTGAGTTATATTTAATGTTTATTGTGTATGCATTAGATAGCAATAGTCTGTAAACAATAAGTAAATCTGTTACTACTTTTTGTTTCAAATATATAATACTTTAATACATGTATTTAATGTAATTGAAACTGAAGTTATAAGTTGTTTTTTTTCTTATTGCCAGGACTTATACTGCATTGGAAACTTTAACAGAACCTCATCAAGTTGTTTTCCACTTTGTCTTGTGCTACTACTGTTAGTAGAACTTTACTTTCAAGTTGGCAATATCCTGAAGGGCGTGGTCATTTGTTTATGCTATTGAAGTTGGCACTACCTGGTATTGATCCGAATGATTTCAGAAAATGCTGGTTAGATGGATTGTATGGATGAATGAATGAATGGATGGACACATGTCCTGCATGACTAGTGGACCAGTAGATTACATTAATGTTCTGTTTACTTTTAGGCTTCAAGTTTGTTAATATCTTCTCTGACAAGCTTAGTGCCACTGGTTGATTGTTCATCAGCTATATAGGTCATGTTGAGATGAACGAGGTGAGGTTTATCTTTGTTACTTAATTCATTTTCTCTCTCTCTCTCTCTCTCTCTCTCCATCAGTCTGAAGTTGAAAATCTGTTCTCAGACATCACAATTTGAAGAGTTTGTTGTTCATCTTTTAGAAAGGTATATGACATTCTATAATGCCAGTATCGTCATATTTCTCTCAGATGTTTCCTTGTCATAGAGAACAGTGGTATTCATCAAGAAGCTGTGAGTAGGCAGGATCGTATCAGAAATGAAACTAGATGCTCATGAAACACTCATGGGAGCTGGTATAGCTGGTTCAATGCATGCTGTATTAGCACATTGCTCTCCTCAAATCTTTCAAGTAAACAAACAATGTCACTATAATTATTATGTTGTTGTTTTTCTTCTTTTATAGACTGCTTTGGATAAATTGTTTCATTTTGCTACATCACATTTTTTTGAGAGCGAGGTAGCTGGAAAGATGTGTGCAGAGATGTGTGGATCAGCTTCAAAAGTTAACCCAATTGAAACATTGAAGAAATTTATTCCTCATTGTACAACTATTATTGAGAACATTCTAGAAGGTATTATAAACTGTTATAATCTGACACTTGATTGTACTGGATATGAATTTATAAATAAGTAAAATGTGAGTGAGTCCAGATCAGGACTTGAATGCTTTAATTTCTGCAATGTGCATTTCAGCACTCAAGTCTTATTACTTTAATGATCTATGTAATTTTTGTAGTATACTAAGTCATCCAGTTCTTTTAAATAAAAAGATTTATGTGCACTTATAAAATTATTATTATTATTATTATTTTATTATTACTTGTTTCTACAACAGATCCTGAGCAATTTGAATCTGAAAATCCTGATGTTGAGTTAATATGGAATCTACAGTTACTTTCTCATGTAATTGACTTACAGAACTGTATAATCTGATAGTTATACTTGCATTCTTTAGATTGTTGGTACAGAAGGTGACGCCCTCTTGCCTTATGCTGACTCTCTTCTACATTGTCTCAAACTATGTATTCATTTTGAAGAGTAAAATAGGATCTAAACATGCAGCTAAGGTTATTATTCAATGTCTCTTTTTCCTTCTTTTTCTACTTTGCTTTACTTGATCTCTCTCTCTTTCTATCTCAGACTCTTATGTCCATTTTGTTCAGTCTCACTCAAGTGTATCCAACAGAGAGTCGTATTACATCTCTTCCTTTGGACATTGATCCTAAAGAACACCTTTATACTAAAGTATGGTAGATCCACTATATCTGAGTATATATCTCTCTCTCTCTCTCTCTTTTAGGACTGGTCTTCATCATGTCATATTGATGATACAATATTCATTGGCATATCTCAACTCCCGAAGAGTACCAGCTAGTAGACAGGGTTCTTCGAGAAATTTTAGGACCTGAATTAGACCGACTTAAAAATGTAATGGAGGGAAAAATAACACTTGATCGGTAACTAGAAGACAATTATTTTATAGTAATCATATCTTATCTTGTTTCTATAGTGATAGTTTAATGCTTAGTTTACAGCTGGTAGATAAAATAGTACATGGAGCCTCTGCTTATCTACCTCATATTACCGGACCTCCTGTAACAGATGGATGGTAAGCTAAACACGCACACATGGATTAACACAATTTTATCTTTCCATGTTTACTTCAGTCCTGAGAGTGTTGTGCCATTAGAGAGAGGTTTCTACTTGTTTTCAAAGACAACTCCCTCACCTCCTCCAGAGTTCTCTAGAGAACAGCTGTCTGAGTTCTTTCATAAGTTCAAAGGTATAGCCTTTGTTAGTTTCAAAGTAAGCATCCTTCTTCCTCTTTGTAGCTCATTTAATGGAAAAATGTGAAGACCATACAAAGAGCCTTGTAGCTCTCACCAGGTAACAACTACTATAGTCTGTAATGAATATTATTAAGAATTGTTATTTGATCAGATTATTGGACATTTATTGATTAGTTATGGATCAAATGACAAAGAATTTGAAGCACGGTTAGTCTTGAGAGCTCATAGATATTATGTCTCACTCTCTGTCTCTGTCTGTCTGTCTGTCTTCTCTCTCTCTCTCTCTCTCTCTCTCTCTCTCTCTTTCCAGATGGAATTCCTTTAAACAAACAAAGTTTGCCATGGGGAATAAGGGTAAGCATTTAATGACTGGATCTGTTAACAATAAGTGTGTCTCTGTTTTTTCTTTAGTTGTATGGTAGAAAACAGCTCATTCGACCAATGATAATAGCTAGATGTCACTTACAGCACGAGGTACTATCGTGTACATTACAGATTGTTCTAATTAAAATATATATTTTTAAATTTCAGCTTCGTGTTTTGGAGCGAAATATGACATCACTAACTCCTCTCCATTTAATTCTATTAGAGGATTTAGTGGACTTATCTGTCAGTGCTTATTCAGAGGTATTCAATCCAATGTACATGTACATTTCGATCTTATGTTTTGTAGGTACGAATAGCAGCTCAGCACTCTCTTGCATTCAGTCTTGACAGCTACATGTTTTCCAGTCGTAAACTTCTTCCTAAGATAATTCCTTATCTCCAGGACAACCCAGACATCTCACATGAACAGTTCAAAGTTTGTATTAACACTTTAACTATACCAGTAGATTTACAAATGATTGTATAATGACTTTACTTCATATGACGAGGTGGCCGAGTGGTTAAGGCGATGGACTTGCTAATCCATTGTGCTCTGCACGCGTGGTTCGAATCCCACCCTCGTCGTTTTTTTTTTTTACTTTATGGTTAAATTATTACTTCTAACAATTTTCCTTTTTTTAACTCATGTAGGGTTCTCTATACTTGCTATTATCACCTTCAATGACAGCGACTATTGTCCATGACTGGCAGATAATGAGAATGATCTATCCAGTGCTAATAAGGGTAAATTATTGTAGTAAAAAAAGTGGGAAACTGAAGTTGCTGAATCTGATATTTTGTTTTACTTGTACATGAATGTATTATTATATTTTGTGTATAGGCTGATCACTCAGAAAAACTCACAATACTCAATTTAGTCAGCCATTTACATAACTCTATTCAAAAACATATGATACTTTTTCCATCAAACTTGAGGTAATTCAGATGACACTATTATATGATTGATGTTCTATGTAACCATGGTGATTGCTTGTTAGGTCTCTGATTGTTTGTCTACCTATGGCAGCTGCACTTGGTTCTTCTTTGACTCCGATGAGAATTAAAAGATGGAGTAGAACGTCTTGAAAAGTTTAACAAAAAATCAACTGAGTAAGTAAAATTTTGTAGGAATTAAATCATTTTTAATATTATTTACAGAAACTATATTGGTCTAATAGAAGATTTGGTAGAAATTACAGAAGGTCAAGAGATGTGACGTAAGTGCTTGTAGTGGGGGTAATGGGTGGCTATTTTGTTCACTAATGACACTTGTATTGTTTCATGCAGTCAATGGCGATTCACAGAGATCTCTGTTAAATTGTTAGCTAGTTGATACGTCATGATTATCCTTATCCTATAAAAGGAGTACAACTCCTTGTTAATTATCTTGTTCATGATGCACTTACCATTAGAAAGGTAAGCATAGATAGAAATAAATATATGATAGATTTGTCAGGTGGATATGTAAAAATAAATGTCTCCTCTCTCTCTCTCTCTCTCTCCTCTCCTCTCTCTCTCTCTCATCCTCTCTTTTTCAGGTGGCAATATTTGCAGTAACATTATTACTTCAACAAATGAAACGACCACACAAAAAAGTTGCTATGGATATTGAGAAATTATGTAAGTCATAGAAACTTTGATGAATGAACAGTTTAGTTCATCAAAACTCTTATACATTCTATATAGCTGGTGTTGGAGCTATAAGTAATCTTACTGACTTAACACCTGGTGAAAGAGAAGACAATAAATGGTAAGAAACTACTGCACAATTTACTTTGTCATTATAACTGGACACATTTATATTAATGAATATCTCCTGTTAGGTTGTGTCTTAATGAAAGATATTGTAGAAGATGAAATAAATTGGAACAGTAACAAAACTATGGTTAACAAGACTCGTAATGGTTACTATTGTTATCCAAGGTCAGAAGCTTGTAATAGACCAAACATATGTGTAGAACATTTGTTTAATGTAAAGTATATACGTGGACATGTCTCTCGACAGGTAGTAAACATGATATATACACAAGTATATATTGTAAAAGGATATTGTATTATTACTCAAGGGTAAAAATTGTTAAGTAATTTGTTATACACGTAATACTATTAATTGATGTGATTTGTTTTTTTGCAATTTTTTCCTTTTATAACTTACTAGAACATTATATGGATATGCTCCAATAAATGAACAACCTAAACTTGATAGAACTATTGAAGAAATGTCAGAAGTAAATTATCAGATTGTATCATTCATTTATCCTTTCATTCAATACATTGTTCATTTTAGAGTGAACAAATCATTTTCAAGGCTTTTACTGACACTGAATATGTTGAGAAATTGATCTCATTTTTATCAATGGAGGAGAACAAAGGCAGTGACAAATACAGTATTAAAAGAGCACAAATGTTTAAAGTATTACTAAGTGACTTTGTCATGTGTCATCCTTTATTTTCTATAGAACCTGTTCCGTAACTATGGAAACAGTTTAGCTAATGTGTTCAGACCTCATCTTGAGAAATTAGCTGTAGATTCTCAGGTACTCTATCCATCCATTCCATCCATTCGTTCAACCCTCCATCATCATCCATCCTTTTGTCCATTCATTCATCCATCTATCGATCCATCCATCTATCCATTCATTTGTCCATCTATCTATCACTGTCCATTTTGTCCATATTTTTTTGACTATTAGGAGAGTAGCCAGCGATGTGCTAGTGAAAAATAGCTGGATTAATACGTAGTACAAACCATTGGAGTTATAATATGGTTAGTCACATTGTACAGTCTGTGTAATAAAAGATATACCATGTTCATTACAGGTAATGGAATTAAGATCATGGCTAGAACCATTATTACGTAAAACACTTTCTACAATTCAACAAGAAACAGTTGAAGACTGGGCACAATGTTTCTCTGATATATCTGTGAGTGTGTTGTAGGAAGTTTAACTTAATATTTTCCATGATCACTAAAATATACTCATATTAGACTAAACACTAATGCTACATTCCTTGTAGGCTGATAGGGATCCTCAACGTATTCGTTGGGTTCTTGAAGTACTCTTGGAACATCCTCTTAGTGGAGACAATGGATCATTTATTGACTCAAGGTACAACATTGATCAGTTAACAAATATTCTATATTGTTTTTCTCCTGTAGTCGTCTTCTCTTTTTACACATGGGTTTGGCTCAACAGGAATGGAGAATACCATCTGTCCTCTACCGAATGTCATCTAGTCTTGTACCTCATTAGGACATCCCTTCAAGAATGTTCGAGACAGAATTGGCATGTAAGAGACCCTCTTATTTGTTTATCTAATATTCCATCCATCCATCTATCTATTCTTTCATTTAGGGTACTCTCTGGTATTTACATGATGGATGTTAGTGCTATAGACTTTAAAATGCTCTATAATCCTCGTCTGTCAGAACTTTTAGAAGTCTTTTCAAATCAAATACCACCTGCACAAGAGCTGGTAGCTTTGCCACAAGAATCAACAACATTAAAAGTGTGTAAAACAGGTAATTGTTCTTTGACTTTACATTTAAAATGTTCTGTGCTCTCTCTCTCTCTCTCTCTCTCTCTCCTCTAGCAATGTCAGTAATAGTGAATTGCTATCAACCATCAGCTCCACAATACTATCAACTTTTTAGTATGGTAGGCTATGGATGGATGGATAGATGGATGGATGGATGGATGGATGGATGGATAGATAGATGGATGGATGAATAATCTTGTTAATATTATTGATAATTTGATTTTTGTCAAGCTCCTCCCACTGGCGGCTTATGAAGGAGATGATGAAGTTGGTTTTCTTGTGAAAGCTGTAAGTTATAAAGATGCTACCATTATGTTTACTATTAATAGTCATTATGTTACTATTAATATCATTTTGTATTGTGTTGTTGCTATTTTGGGAAACTGTTTATTTGTTCAGTTTCCTGTACTAGTTCAAATGGTTCTCATATTTTCAAATAATAAACAGAAAGATGAGCAATAGAAAATGATCCTTAACTTTTCATGATCACATGAGGATCATGTGATGATCATGTGATAAAACCTCTCATGTAATAATACAAATTGTGTTTTTTTTCAGATGTGCATTCAATTAAGCCGACGTGAACTGACTCCCGAAACAATACCTACTATTTTAGAATCATTAAAGAAGGTACAATCACTCTCATTGTTTATCATTATCTTACAATGTCTGTACAGGCTACGTTATGTGGTTTGTGGAAAGTCAAAGTACAAGTTTTACTGGTTTTACAGGTATATTAAAGTTTGTTAATAGATTGTTATACTTATTGATGTGTTTTGTTTTAAAGGTTCTAGTGTTTTTGGAACTATTTTACTTCTGCCTCATTTGTTGGTGAACTAGTTGATCTGTTACTCTCTCTAATGGAAGACAGTCAAATTGAGGTACATTTCTAGTAACTAGAAAACAATATAGTTGTAACATGAATGGAAGGTCTTAGGTCACTTAGCTATTAGTAACTTACTACAATAACCCTTTGAAGCTGTCATATACCTCAATAGGTTCTACTTAGATAAACTATAGCTTTGATCTGTTACTCTGATATACCACAATAGGTTCTACTCAGATAAACAATAGCTTTGATCTGTTGATGTTAGTCTGTAATGATACCATCTTAACAGGAGGTTGTATAGTTTCTAGAGTTGTGTCCTGCCAAAAGGAATCCACATTAATATTACTATGGTGTGCTGTTGTGATATAAGTATGTCTACTCAAAGACAAATGGGATTTAATGTTGTAATCATTTCTGGAACTATCAAGACTACACAACATGTCATATAGTACATACCAAGAACTAGTAATCTGATAAACTTGTGTGGGGAGTTATGTTTATGTGGTTTGTATGTAATGTACCTTACATAATAGTAGTGGAAGGAGTAACAAAGGAAGTACTATTGGTATGTATGTGTGTGTATGTTATATGTAGTTTGTATGTAATGTACCATTACCTGATAGTAATGAAGGAGTAACAAAGGTAGTAATCGTTGGTATGTATGTGTGTGTATGTTATATGTAGATTTTGTATGTAATGTAACCATTACATGATAGTAATGAAAGGAGTAACAAAGGTAGTAATCGTTGGTATGTATGTGTGTGTATGTTATATGTAGTTTGTATGTAATGTACCATTACATGATAGTAATGAAGGAGTAACAAAGGTAGTAATCGTTGGTATGTATGTGTGTGTATGTTATATGTAGTTTTGTATGTAATGTACCATTATATGATAGTAATGAAGGAGTAACAAGGACGTAATCGTTGGTATGTATGTGTGTATGTTATATGTAGTTTGTATGTAATGTACATTACATGATAGTAATGAAGAGAAGTAAGGAGACGTAGTCAAATGTATGTGTGGTGTATGAGTATGTATGTACCATTACATGAAGTAACTGAAGGTACAAAAGTTGTAATCGGTGTATGTATGTGTGTGTATGTTATATGTAGTTTGTATGTAATGTACCATTACATGATAGTAATGAAGGAGTAACAAAGGTAGTAATCATTTGGTGTGTGTGTGTGTGTTGTATATTGGGGTTGTACTAACCAGTATAGCCTTTAATGAATATCTTTTGTTGATTTCAGTATATGAGGCGTCTGGTTTTAATCTTATCCAGAGTCTAGTAGACTAGTGTTATCAATATTACTGTATTTCTTGTAATGTTAGATTTATGAGAATAAAATTTAAGTACTGTTTTTTTAATGGAACTAATAGATCATTACTATTATTATAATATTTTTCTTGAAATTGTACCACTTCATATCAGACATAGTTGCCTAATGGTCAATTGTAGAACAATTTCATATATAAATATAAATATAAATATATATATTATATCATATTAGCAACATCCTTTAAATGTTTCTATCTGAATCAGCTGACATACTTTCATTGTTTATAAATTTGATTGTAACCATTCCAGACATACTTTGATTGTCAGATTGTCAAGGGATTATGAACTCATGGAACTTACAACATTCATGTAGCTTAACTTGTTGCCTAGCAACTGTTAATAGCATTCTCTGTTCAGCATTGCAGTCCCTATCTGTCTATCTTGTTAATCTATCTGTCCATTTATTTACTCATCTATCCATTTGTCAACCCACCTACATATCTCTCCATCAATCTATTCTTTCGTCTTTTACTCACTAATTTATATGTCTATTTGACTATACAATATCTAACAGTCTTTCTATTTTATTTCGTGGTTTTCTCTTAGTAAACTCTTAGTAAACACAAGAAACAAATGGTAATATTAATATTTAAGTCATAGTGATGAAAACTTGTCATGTTCTTTTCAAAGAATTTGGTACTGTACTGATTTATGATAGCAAACATGTGGTTTGTAATTGAGTTATAAATGGGTCTATAGAAACTATTACATCATTACACTTTAATAGATAATACTCCAGAATTATATCCATATATAGTACATATGTGTGTGTCTTTGAGTGATAATAGTTTGAGTATGAAGTTTCTTGTATGTCATTGTGGTATTAATGACATATAATTATATCCTAGGATAGTCCCTGTTAACAATTTAAGGATAATGTGTGATTTGATAACTAGTAATATGTCTAGGGAAGGGTCTAGTCATTGCTATAATATTTAATAACTCTTACTAACTAGGGAGATATTTTTAGGATCACATGATAAATCCATTTGTGTCCCAGGTATGTTACTTTAAAATCAAAAAAATGGCAACACCAAGCTGACATTAGGAATTAAACTTTGATCTTTACATTTTGTATAACAAGGTTTCAGGATATAAACATGTATGAACTGACCTGGTTTATGAACTCAATCTTATTAACTATACCTTTGTCATCACATGATTTGAGTTATGGATTAGTGGTTGAAAACGACAGCTGGTTCTTGTACTTGTCAAAGTATTTAACAAGTACCTGGACATCTGTGGAGGTTGTCACTAGAGTGTACTAATGATGTTGTTTATAGAATGATCTCAATGGTTTGCCCATGTACTAACTATGTCTTTTCATTAAATACTAGTGATAGCTGTCATATATCCCAGTATTACACATGTTGTTTTTGTAGCATCAACACCAGATGTATCCTACATATTTGTGTATGTGTGTGTGTGAGTTGTTTAGGGTGTTTTTGACTCTATTGTCATGTAATGGCATTACTTTATTATGATATCATAATATATGACTCTCTCTCTCTCTCCTTCCCCCTCTAGGTACGAGAGTTAGCCTCCTCTACTATTAGTGGACTAGTAAGATGTGGTTACATTTCTAATGACAAACTCAAGGTATCTCCTCACAATGATATAGTACATAGTCAATCCATATTTAGTAATATTATTAACTATTACACTACAAAGTATATTTTAACTAATCTCATATATATAGTAGTAGTAGTAGTCCACCTTTAATATAATGATATTATGTAATAATTACTGCTGAACAGTGCTGAATTTAATAGTTTATTTTATTCTATACTATTCACAATTAATTATTTCCTCCTTTCAATATAGCCACTCTTTACTAAAAGTCTAAAACTAAACTTGTTTAAGATCAACAGAGGAAGTGGACAGTGTACAGCTAGGAACTGAAGGTATTATCCCTCATATAATATTAACCCTGTCATATTAAATAGTGACTAACTGTCTGACCCTATTATATTATTACTAGATCGTATAGAAATTATGTAGTAATAAGACATGAGTACTATTACCATGTAAGGTTTATATTGTGTGCATGAGTAAGCATGTAATGATCATTGTGTAAGGTTTATATTGTGCAATGAGTAAGCATGTAATGATCATTGTGTTTTCTCCTGTTATCAATGTAATGAGTAACTATTATGTATGCACTGAACATCTGCTATATGTTACCTGATAATGACACTTTAGTCATCACTTTATTATCACAATCCCTGGAGTTTATAGGGGTTTAAGGACACATTATGTGCCAGACAGATACCTAAGGAAGTCCCTTTAATTAACAACTTATGATTATTTATTTGTCTTCTTTCTTCATAGGTCATTTAGGTTCGCGCCATTGTGGGTGTTTTAGGTCTCGCTGCATTAGTGCAAGCCATGTCCTTACACTGTACCTGATTGGTTACCAGAAGTTTGTAGATGAACTCTCTACTCATTTACATGATCCTGCTCCTATACCTGTAAGTATACTAATAATATACTGAAATATACCATTAATATACTGATACTGATATATTATGGATACTGGTAATGGTCTAGGATATTGTAAGGATATATTTCTATCCAACTTACATGGCGAACATGATGTTGGTGTATTGTGATTACATAATGAACATATTTGAGGGGTACTGAGCTAATGAGAGTTGGATTAACAAATATTTGCTGAAAGTGAGGTGTGTATGTGTGTGTGTGCTCGTGTATGTATGTGGTGTTGTCGACTGTGTGGTAGATAGTTATACCAATATTATAAATATATTGATGTCAAAGTAGTAACATCATGTCCTTTTTGCTTTCAAGTGCTAGGACATCCTTTTTTGTGAATCATTTTCTGAGAATGATGACCTTGCTTCAACACTACATAGTTTGTTATCACTATGGTGAAATGATACAAGTGCTGTTAATGTGGAATTTTTTGTTATTTACACATTCCTATAGTACTACTAGAATTCTTATTTATTCAAAACACCAGTCTCAAACTGTATGCCACTTCAACAGATGCTGTCATCTTTCCACCATTCACTGAAGACAGTGTATTATCATATATAGATCCACTGCCTCTGTTATAGTAGTGGAATTAATAGGGCAGAGACCAACATATGGTAAAGGAAAAAAAAAACCCTTTCAACTAGTACCTCCGACGTAAACCTTCCAGTTGACTTATGAGACTAGGTAGTTTTTCTGGTAATGTTTAGTATTTCTTCCCTTCAATTTGTTGTTTGTAAGTAGGTTGGGGATTTGTTCACGTTATCAAATA
>NW_024533230.1:0-80889 GCF_016097555.1 Gigantopelta aegis
TATTCGTCATCTTCACAAAACAATATTACATAAATTTCTTCCCTCTGTACTTACTATTTTTCCTGGGAACACATTTTTGTCCGGATCCAAAATTATGAGCCATAAACTCTCATCGCCAATATTCACATATATAAGAATTTTGATTATGCACCTAATGAATTTCTGTTTTCTCTTTCTGATTTCTTGCTTTCTGGGGTTTTGTTGATACAAAAGGGTCTAAATGGGTTCTTATCCTCCTTCAATTAGCAATTCAGCTGGTCCATACCCGTAGTGCTTTGAGGCGTTACTCCTGTATTTTAACAAGAAATGTGTTTTCTAATGGACCCCCTCCATCTTCCTGCAGTCACCTCCCTTTACTGTTTGCCTGCCAGGGTGCTCAGCTAATTCTTTCAAAGCTGGTTGATACGGAGGTGTGAACACATGTCGAATTTCGTTCCCGTTGTATAAACCTTTAAATTCTTGACTCATAAACCCATTGTCATACAGTACTTCAGGAAGTCGTGTGTAGCGAAAACTGTTCTCAATTTCAAATAGTAGATTCAGAGAGGTTGATGGTACACTGAAAACTTCAATCCATTTCCAATACGCATCAATAATAATTAGCAGAGTTTTACCCATAATGGCTTGCATGATCTACATGTAGTCTCTGTCCCTTGGCTTCTCTGCCCACTCCCATGCTTGCCTTTGGTCTTGCTGGAGGCATTTTTCTTTCTTGTTGACACTTTTATGCAGTTTGTGTGCTTGTTTCTTCTCAGATCTACATTCCAAGATGGCCATCACACATAACTTCTGGCAAAATATTTTCATTCTGACAATTACTGGATGGCCTTGTGGATTTTCTTGTAGTACATGTTGGCTCAGGTGATGTGGTATAATAACTCTAGTACCCCCACAAAAGACAGCCGCCTGCTACACCTTAACTCGTCTTTTCTCTGTTTATACCGTGAAATTATCTCTTTGCTGGTGAAGTTTTCTGGCTAGCCCTGTAGAGGTATTTCTTAACCTTTGACAAGATTATTTGTCTCTCTTGGTACAAAATTTAACTTGGGATACAGATACTAAGCAAATTATTGAGTATTTCCATAAGTAGTATAGTCTCATCTGCTTTTGGTAGATGTTTGAGTGTTGTTGGTATTGGAAGTCCTGCTAAACCATCGCATTTCCAATGTTTTTACCAGGACGATATTTAATAGAGTAGCATAGCCTCTTAGTGTTAGTGCCCATCTCTGAACTCTGGGCAGAGGCAGTTTGCTGGAATTCCTCTCATTTTCCCTTTCTCCGAATAATTGCATTAACGCATTGCATTAATTGCATTGTGATCTGAATAAATTGAAATGTCATAATGAACAAGTAAATTAAGCGACTGTAGAAATGACTTAGCTCGTACAAAGGCATCATCTTGTTCCTTCAATGACTCATTGTCTGTAATAACTTATAGAGAGGTGACAAAATAGTATTTGACATATTTGGTATAAATTTACTGTAATAACTAATTAATCTAGGAATGCTTTTAATTGTGATTGATTTGTAGGCCTAGGTGCATCACTATTGCTCTAACCTTTTCATTTTGGGTTGGAGTCCTTCTTTACTTATTTTTGTGTCCAAGATACTCAACGCTGGGAAATAAGAACGACACACTTGAGCTTCTATAACTGAATTCCACTCGTTCTAATCTCGTGAGAACCTCATCTAGAATCTTGAGATGCTCCTCCTCTGTACAGCCTGTGATCAGGATGTCTTCAATATAAACTGCTATGTGCTCTAGTCCTTGCAGTAGATTCTCCATTTGTTCGCTGCAATATAGCGGGGGCAGAGGATACTCCAAATTCTAACCTATTATACTCATAGTGTCCTTTGTGTGTGTTTTATGACCAGGTACTTTTTGCGGTCTCATTTAGCCTTAATTGAAGATAGGCATGAGAATTTAGTAAATACCTTTCCACCTGCCATTTTAGTAAATATTTCCTCATTTCTAGGAATTGGGTGTGAATCGCGAAGTATTGCCTGATTTGCTGTGACTTTATAGTCACCCACATACTCTTATTGTGCCATCCTCCTTTATAATAGGAACTATTGGGGCAGTCCACTCTGCTGACTGTACCTTCTGTATCCTTCCTTCCTCCTCTAACCTGTTTAATTTCATTTTTCAACTTTATGCTTTAATGTGAACGAAACTGGACAGGGTTTGTAGAATTTTGGAAGGGCTCGTGGATCTAACCAGTAGTCTTGCCTTCTCTCCTTCTGTTGTTTCCAAGCTCATCTCAGAACACAATTTTCATGGCCTGTCAGTGTGGCCAGCAATTTACTTGCATTGAGTTTTGTTTATTCCACTCCTGCAGATATCTCTCCAGTCCAGTTTTAGGTTCTGATAACCAATTTCCCTAATAGACTTGGAACCCAATCCATGGGCAATGTGAGGGAAAGTCTCTTCCACTCTTCTCCGTGTTCTACATCTATATTGATTCTTTCCAACTGATTTCACCTCTTCTCCTTGTATGTACGTAATGTACTAACAGCCCATTTCTAGTGGTGGTGCGTCATTTGTGACTCCATAATGTGTCGTAGGTTAATTTACTGATAATGAAAATACTGCAGCTCCCTATCAATCTCTATCTTTAAACGTTTTTTTGTGAGCTGTCCACTGTTACATAATATGCTTGTTATAACCAACCGTGTACAAATCATAAACTTCTCCGACTGGGTTCTCATTCTTCTCTTCAACTGTAATTGGTGTGTTGGCTATTTCACTGGGAATGTTCATTAGTCACTTTCTGTTTCTATCTCTGGCGTCCGTTCCAGCTCACAGTTGGTTCCATCTAGAGTAAACCTTCAAATATCTATTGTTTTATATGGGAAGTGCCCCAATGGCATCACAACATTTTGTGGAGGAATAAGAATTTGTTGTGTGTGGGATGCAACTTGTGTGCATACATATCACTTTTTTTCATATGTTGCTAGTACCACTATGAAGCAGGAGACATTTTGCAGGGAGAGAAGAAGAATAAATGCTCTTACCCTAACTCCAGCAGCTTCTTTACTCCCTAACAATTGAGACCTTAGGAATTTCCCTCCTAAAAAATTGGTTATCGCCTCATCAGACAGAGTTTTTCTGGAGAGGAGAAATCCTATTTGTTTCTTCTCCAAAGTTTGTCCGTGTTGGTACAAAGAGGGAATACAGCATCAGTGCTGGGTACCATATATCACTCAATCAATACCAACCCTTTTTTGTGTAGATTTGTTATTACTGTTAACTCTACTTTCAGGTATTGTATTGTGTCCCTAAATATATTTTATTTATTTATTTTTATTGTGCCTTGCTTATTAGACTAATGAATATTATTAAATATTGCTATTAAAAAAAATTGATAATATCAAATGTGTAAGCTTTTCCTTATAAGGCAAAATTAGGAGTGCCAAACTCAATATAACAAGCCACTCAATTGCAGCTACCAACAAAAAAGGTAGAGCTCAAGTGTCATCATTCAATAAGTCAAAGGAAGGCAGATGATGTTAGTGTTAGGTAGATCATACTCATCACATGACTGTTTATGAGGAGAAAAATATCAGTCACATATTAGTACTGAACTGTACACTAACTGTCAAGTGAATTGTCGCTACATGTCATAACTGCATAGTATGTTGCGATTTAGTCAGTTGTCACAATTTTTCAAGCCATTGTCTGTTAAATTTCCAATCATATCTGTTCCCATTGAGATATGATAAGAGAACAATCATGTTGTAACAAACGCATTCCTTGAACTGATGAATATCATTGAACAAATTTCTTGCTATTATTGTTCCCCGCCTAACAACATGCTTGTGTACAGACAGAATCTGTGCTAAAATTAAAATCATAATTTATTATGCATAATCCCATTTATGGCATATAAAGGATAACTGTGTCTAAAGTATTAGCATGTTCTCACCAACACCAGTTTACCACTCAAAATAACAAACTTTTAGCACATGAAATTACAAAAACAATTGAGTCATTATATTATTCATGTCCAATTGAAAATACTTTATGTTACAGAATCATACACATTTCCCAAAATTCATTCTTGAACATTTCATTTTTGAGATATAGTATGTCTGATTGAGAAATAATATATCAGTAAAGCCTTCTCATCTTTCTCTATACTGGCTTTAAACATTTTGTAAATATGCTGGATTCTTATCCATATTTGGAAACCCAACTGTGATAATTCCTTTACCCATGAACTCTGCAATAGGTCTGGTTTGAGGATTTGTACGAAAATCATCTATTATTCTCTCTCTTTCCTCATCCGTCTCATCTTCACAATGAGTGATAACTAAAGCAGATATATCTTTAATATATTGTCAAATCGGCTGAATTATAAAATTAAAAGTAGCTCTATCCTCAGCAGTGCACCTTCCTTTTTGCAAACAAACAGAACCAAGCTGATCCCTTCACTAATATATTTATTTATATACCATTTCATTTCTCTTTTTACAGCTGCTTTGTTTGAAAAACTCCCTTCCAGCATAAAGCCATTAGTATCAACCACTGTAAGGTTAATCATCGTGTTATTTTTTAAGTGGAATCTGCTGTTCTTTATGATTATTCATCTGTTCTTGCCTGTAAACACCACTAGACACAGCAAAATGATTCCTTCTCCGAGAATGTGGTTAGCAACAGATGATTTTTCCTGATCCTGCTTTTCCAACAATTAATACATTGGACTTCACGACATTAATCGAGAGAATCATTGGATAATGGTAACGACAATGCTTCTGCCATAGCTTCACTGCTGCTCTTTGTCTCTTGCAGTAACTTGGATTACCCAACGTTTTGTAGGAGCTATCGGTTGTTCACGGCCTAAGCGATGATGAATGTTTTAAAAATACCTCGGTTAAGGGGTCATATAACCTCTAACGAGGGAATTTGTAAAACATATCGCCCGAGGGTGATATCTTTAAACGCTGTGGTTAACCTACCGGTACCGGGATTGAAACTTCTTATATTACAGGTAACGATGAATAAATGGTTAAATTGATTGTTGCCTAGCAACATTGGTGCACGTGCTCTACCTCCCTGTGTACTAATGATTATATTATGACTCTTTGTTCAATTTTAATGCAACTTAAGAAAATCAGTGAACTGATGGTATGCATACATATCTAGTCAACATTTTTTAGCAGCAGCAAAACAACTTCCACAGAACCATTAAGTCATTTTGGAGGTGTAATTACTCCAGCACAGATAAAAATGATACCATTCAAGGCAGGAATCGCAAATATTTGACTGTCTGATTTACTGCCATGAAGATCATGATGGCATATCTTGACTAGCCAAATATCATAGTCTTTCTTCCTTTCAACATTTTTTAACAATTTCTAAGCATCATCAGGTTAAATATTGGCAGACCAAATGAACATCTACATTCTCATCCAGTACAGCATTTGAAAGAGAAACAAAATTTATTATTATTATTATAACGAAGAAAAGATTGTATTATAACTTTAAGGTAAAATATCTGAAATTTTTTTTCAGCTTTTTTTGATGCAATCATGTAAAAATACTTGTTCTAATAATTGATCATGCTTTAAAAAAATTTTTTAAACCCTAGTACTTTGCAGAAATGTAGTTTGATTCCTTAATATCTGCAATGCTTTGGAGACGTCAAATAATAATATTAAGAACCTAGAGAGCTGAAACTTTTGAAATTAAAGATGAAGTGAATTACTACAATTATACGGATGGATTTATTTCTACAATAATATTTGACATTTTACAAAGCTATAAACCTTCCTACTTTAATCACTATTATTATTACATGTTATACAAATCGTACAAAAAAATGCATCAGTAAAAGTACTAA
Source organism: Gigantopelta aegis (assembly GCF_016097555.1). NCBI lineage: Eukaryota > Metazoa > Mollusca > Gastropoda > Neomphalida > Peltospiridae > Gigantopelta > Gigantopelta aegis. The sequence continues at coordinate 5,844 of NW_024533230.1, forward strand.
AAATTGATCATTTTCGTTCTTGAACTTGTCAGCAGGTTGTTACATTATCCATAGAATCAAAAATCACAACAAACAGTATCTAACAGTGCAAAAGTCGCCATCTTGATAATGAATAATCGATTTCATTAATTAAAGGCAATGAATACACTTACTGATAAGGCCACTGCAATTAATTCATATTTCCCGTTTCCCGTCCGCACTCCTCCGCTTCTAATTTCAAAATTTTTCATTATTTGTGTATTTCGTTTATTATCGTATATTATTACCCTCGTGGCGTTGTCTCTCTCGATAATCAGCGTTAATTACCCGACTAAACTACCTTATTAGACGTTTTACTCGCCATCTTCCGTCTTTTTAAATCATAACTCAGCTGCTTTTACTCGGTCTGGTCGGGTTGCTGTTCAACCAGTTGGATGCCCAGTCGTTAAGCGTTTTTTGATGAGTCACGTGACTTGGTTAGATCTCTCTGACTATCTTCAAAGTATTTAGTTAATTTCAGTTTTGTCTCTTCTGCAATTTCACTCACTTTTTCTAATTACAATGCTTCACTTGGTCAATACTGCAGCAGCATTCCTGTGTAGAAAGACGTTACTTCCATGGACAATATTGAAAGTCGATGATCAGGAACAGACTATATCAAGGTTTCTTCACAGAAACCGTTCGTCCTAGAATCTCTTCAGACAGTAATTTTCAAGGTAATTTCGAATTGATGTCAGCTCAAGTAGGAAAGGACAAGAACACTCTCGATCTTGATGTTACTCTTCCGTTAGTTGCTGTGGTGAATTCTTTTGGTCCATTCTTAAAATATACAGTAAATATAGACAGTGTAACAGGAACATTGTCAACTACTCTTCAAATCAGTAATACAAGTAACAATGAATACACCCCTCCAATATTCATTGAACCAATTAGGGAACGAACAAAGAAAGACAAACTATTTAATGATCTCATTCAATTCTTCAATTCTTCATCCGTTAGCCTCAACACATCAGAGTTGCCAATGGGAAAAAGATTAATTACTGTCATGAGAGATATATTTTGGCATATTGATGGTCACCAACATGTATTCAACAACGCGCTCAGCCCATTCCTTCTGTTTTTGAATCATTTACTGATTATAACAATCCAGAGCTTTCTAAACACAGGAAGAGATTAACTAAGAATATGTCATCTGATTCTCTGTGTGAGTTTGCTTTAGAACTCTCAACTCTCCTCCATTGCAGTTTTTGGGATAGACCACACTTGGTTGAACTAAAGCCCACCTTTCTCTCTCTTCTTCACAGTATATCTAGTTATGTGGAATACCTCGTTGCAAAGAATAAAAAAATAAAAAATAACCACAAATCACTAACTCCTGTCTGTGACCTTTCTGCCAACTTACATCTTAAATTCATTACAGCATCAGAAGAAGATACCATACTCTCATTATATGTATTTGAGGAGAAAGTTGTATCCCATGATATCTATCAACCTGTTTTCATAACAGATCTCTTGCCAAATGACAATGTTCAAAAACACAGAGTACTGAACTCTCTTATATCTACTGGATTAAAATGTCCATGTATACTCCTTGTGTATTCGCCAGGCAGTAATGTCGGTAATCTACACTTTCTCTGGAAGGTGCCTGACCACATAGAAGTTACCGAGTGTTTTGAACACAGTCAACCTGCTATTCAGCAAGCAAAACAACTCATTCCGACTTATCACACAAGAACAAAGAGGAATGCTATGTATCGAAAGTTTGGTCTAGTATCGTCTTCAGTTAAGCCAGCTGTTTTGAGGTTTTTTTTACAAAGACTTAACTGGTAAGATGTCATGTTGTCATATTTGTAAAATTGATATGTTGCTGTGTTGTGTAGTTTATAGTATACATGTATGTATAATTATTGTATTAATTTTTGCTCATACTAAATGTAATGTAATTTTATTTTAGGTGACCACTCAGCATCTACAAACCTTGATCAATCAGCAATTGATGAACGAGTTCAACTGATCATTGACATGGAAGATACTGATATCGTTTTTAGACCTTCGAGCTTCTAATGGACGCAAGACAGCAGGTTTGATGTATTTTGGAATGAGTGCCAAACGTTTTTGAATGAGGATCTTGGCACTGCAGTAGATGATCGCCGTCATGATCTAATAACTCATCTGTGCATGTGCTATTTCTATCAGAGATTTCGTCGAACAAGTCAAACAACGTTGTCCACCTCATACTCTTATACCTTCCAATGAATGGGTTCGTTTGCAGTTTTGGCCTAAAAACTCTTACTGCTACTAAAGCTCTTCAACACACTGGAAGGTTTAAATTAAAGTTCGTGGTACAGCAACGTCAATGGCGTCGTCATCATGTTGACTCCCATTATGCATCTGCTTCCTTCCGCTATATGCGAGAGTATTCCATAACTGTCCGTGAATATTGTGCATTCGTCTGTTTAGACGATAAACATAAGATTAAAGTGGGTGAGCCTGGTTACCCTGTTGCGGCCACTGAGAGAGGGAGGCGTGTACCTGTTCGTATTGACGAACAATTGCAAGTTGGAGATCATGATTTTACAAAATTCTCTTTGATCCCCTTGGTTACGTTTTATTGTTAATATACCTGAAGATATAGCTGATTCATGTTTACTGGTAAGTAGTTTTGGTACATAGATGGGGGAAAATTACTTGTAATAATGCTAACTTACTACTATTTCACTATGTTTTTAATCGCTGACACTTTGTTTATCACTGTACAGCTAACTTCTGAATTATTTATAGTGCATGGACCTGTGAGTGTCACTAAGTTGTGTTTACATGTAAATTATGATGTGTTAAGTTGTGTTACATGTAAATTACTAACTTTAGTTGTGTTCATGTAAATCACTAAGTTGTGTTACATGTAAATTGATGTGTTAACAAGTATGTTGCTTTTAACAAAATTATATAGTTTATGTAAATTGAATTAATTGGTATGTTAAATTCGAAAAAATAAATATTACATCATTATGAAAATTATTTCTTACAATTATTATGTCCAGTAAACAAGTGTGGCGCCTTCCTATTTGTGGAATAAAGAGTGATATAATTTTTATCTGTGTGTGCAGTAATGATGGAGGTATTTTTGTATTACATGTAGGGTTCTGTGTTTGTTGGATTAAAAAATGCTGTGTTTGAACCATCTTCGCCATACAGACATGCATGTGAACTATATCAAACCCTTCAGTCTACGACATTCAACAAACCTATTATCTTTTTTTATACTCGGACGGTGGTCCCGATCACAGACTAACCTACTTTTCTGTAAAACTATCGTAATCTGTTTGGTTCTGAAGTTAGATCTAGACTACTTATGTGCGGCCGTACAGCCCCTTATCATAGTTGGAAAAATCCCATCGAATGTATTATGTCGATCATTAATCTAGGATTGCAATGAGTTGGATTGGCACGCTCTAAAATGTCTGATGAGTTCGAAAAGGAAGTGGCTAAGTGCAATACACTGACTGAGTTAAGAGATAACCTTCAAGGTATGGAAAACACTGTACAAGATAGTCTATCCCCAGTGAAAGTACTACTATGCACCCTTTTCTCTCGTTTAAAATTCCACAATGAGTTTATTCATATGTTTATCTCTGCGACTACTGATGAACAAAGTCATTTTTGGTCTGCGATAATTGCACTGATAGTACCTTAACAGAGAATGGAGTCTACAGGAAGGAGACGATGGATCAGCACCCTACAGTAATGGAGTTTATCACACACTGCTGTCAGAGTAGTCATTATACTTTTGATATACTAAAGTGTGGAAAAGATGACTGTACTATTTGCAAGCCAATACGTCTTCCTTTAAATATCTTTCAAAACCTCCACCATATTCCTCATACTGTTCCTCAAGAAGATGGTCATTATTTCCCATTCTCTCATGTTTTCGGATCATCCACAAGTGAGGAACATCGCCCTTCATTTTCAAAAGCTGATTCAGGTAAAAAGAAAAGAGTTAAGAGAAAGCTTCCATATTACGCCAGTGTGCAACATATCAAAAATATCCAACTTATGGTACAATGCACAGAGTGTAATCTTTGGAGATTAATATTTTCAAAGTATAAAAACTTACAAAGGAGCAAAGGATTTATTTACAAGACCTCTTAGATGATGGCCTGTACACATGTGGTGCAACATTAAAAGATTTGAATCTACCAGAAGAGTTCCAGTTTGTGGATGTTCGTGACCATGATTGCTACGATCCAATTGAGAAATTATATTATTCTGCAAAGTTTGACCCTATTTGCATTTATTGTGCAGCAGATCAACCTTTTACATCAGATGATCAGTACCCACAGTGCAGCAATTGTAAAGACAAGGAACCCATAAGGAAAAAATAGCTAAAATATTTTTATATTGTCTTTTCCCTCTCTTTTTATTCTTTTTTTCTCTTCAATTTCTTTTTCTCATTGCATGGTACAATATTTTTTATGGCTTTTGTGGTAAGGGTATAATAAAAACACTGTTCTAATAATAGACTTTGCGCCCGCCCGCTTCCTGCCCTCGTCTGAAACGGGAAACTATAAATTTAATTGCAGTGGCCTAAGTGACTCTCGCAGAGTTAGAATAGTAAATAAATGTATTAATTTATTATTGCTATTATTATTATTATTATTATTATTATTATTGTTCGTAGTTTTATGTGCCTTCATCTCAAAGCAGACCATTCTTTAATAACAATAATAACAACAATAATAAAAATAGTAATAATATATTTAACTATTTTAACCCGCGCGAAAGTCCGTAACCTGACACTAAGTGTATTCATTGGCTTTAATTAATGAAAATCGATTATTCATTATCAAGATGGCGACTTTTGCACTGTTAGATACTGTTGTTGTGATTTTTGATTCTATGGATAATGTAACAACCTGCTGACAAGTTCAAGAACGAAAATGATCAATTTTTAGTACTTTTACTGATGCATTTTTTTTGTACGATTTGTATAACATGTAATAATAATAGTGATTAAAGTAGGGAAGGTTTATAGCTTTGTAAAAATGTCAAATATTATTGTAGAAATAAATCCATCCGTATAATTGTAGTAATTGACTTCATCTTTAATTTTCAAAAGTTTCAGCTCTCTAGGTTCTTTAATATTATTATTTGACGTCTCCAAAGCATTGCAGATATTAAGGAATCAAACTACATTTCTGCAAAGTACTAGGGTTTAAAAATTTTTAAAGCATGATCAATTATTAGAACAAGTATTTTTACATGATTGCATCAAAAAAAAAGCTGAAAAAAATTTCAGATATTTTTACCTTAAAGTTATAAAAATAAAACTCTAATACAACTAAAGATCAGCAAAAACGGCTACTTATATAGTAAAACTAACTACATTTTATAACTCAACAAAAATACAATAACAAAAGAAAACTCTAATACAACTAAAGATACAGCAAAAAAACAGGCTACTTATATAGTAAAGCTAACTACACTTTACAACTCAGCAAAACTACAATAACAAAAGAATACACTAAAGGTATGTTAATTGCACATGTATTAAATTTGAATTTCATAACTTATATTTTAATTAAAACTGCTCAATACCTTTGAAATAAGTCTGCAAATGATCTTTGCAAATTTTTGTTAATTCAATGGTGGCTGGTTAGGATTATCATCTATTACAAAGTTGATGATTAGCGCTACTTTTTTAAAAAGGTTATGTATGTGGGGTGGTTAAGGAGTCTCGTGTTCTAGACGCCCACTCGCTAACGCGAACAAATTACAGGAAGTATGAAAACGGATGTTGGTCACATGACTTCGATAAAGACGGCTTCTTTCAAGGTGGAGTCTCTGTACAGTTATTAATTAGAATATGCTAGTTTCCGCATTAGCGATTGGGACGAGTCTAGAACTTATGAATACTTTAAATTTGAAAACTTAAATTTCTGTGAAAGTGGGGCGGAATTAGCTGCTTCAGAAGACGCTCCTATTCCTATGTTCTTTAGGTTGCCATTATCTAAAAGTTGGCTGTAATCTCTTTTACTTCATTTATCCACTGTGGAATAATATAACATTGTGTTGAACTGTTATTACTGTTGGAGAGAAATAAGGCAAGAAAAGTTATTACAACTGATCTATTTTTAAGTGACATTTTAACTATGATTGACCTATGTCAATGGAGATCTAGCATAGAGTTATGGAGTTATTATCAGATATCATTTACTGCTAAAATGGCTCCACAGGGAACCAGTACTGGTTTAATCCAAAGATGGTGGACTTGCAATGGTTTGGAGGATCAGGAAATGAGGTGGTAATCTGATCTTCTCTCTAGCCCTGTTTGTTTTGGTTCTTCTCATTTTATCGGGTGATATTGAACTCAACCCTGGACCCAAAACAGGTGATTATAAGAAGTAATACAATTATTTTAAATACTTCAATATATAGGCCTAACGCCAAGCACTGCTCATCAACTTCTTTTAGAGAGTGGTTTTTGGGGCAAGGATAAATGGACTAAACTTTGTACACATCTAGCCATGGGTGTTTCACAAGAGGAGACAATAAGACTCCAGAGTATGACAGCAGTGGTCAGGACATTCATATTCATTTTTTAAAATGGTGGCTTACAAACAGTATTGACCCTACTTGGGAAAAACTCATCTCAGCAGTTGACAGATATGGATATAAACAGATAGCCTGTACACTGAAAAGATGGCTTGATGAAGGTATATACATCGCTATAAAATTCAATCAGTTGTTTTAATCAATAATGGTCATGCAAATTTTTGTATGTGGCAAATTATTTGATCCAAACTGAAAGCAAACATCAGATTGTTTTGATTACTAGTGCACTATAGAATTGATGGTTTACTTAATGTTATAAAAAGAGTACTTTCAGTTTTTACCAAATAATTACATGTAACCTGTATTGCCATGTATGGGTTAAGTTAAAACAACCAATTATTTTTTAGAATGATATATAATCAGTGTACAGCACAAACATGCAGGTAAAAAAAATTGCCCACTATATTTTCACTGTTGAAATAGATCGCTTGTTTTAGCATATTCATACCTAAAACAATCATTTAAAGTGTGCTGTTTTAATTACTGATAACTATGAAATGGACAGTTCATGTACTTTAACAAATGACTCCTTAGAAAGGACATCTGTGATGTATAGGACTGTCATCAATGAAATTTCTTTTTCTAATTAAATATATTTCAAATGGAATCTTCATAGCTCTGAAATTGATTATATATGACTGTCAAGTCTCAATAAGCATATTAGTGATGTTTAGTAATTGAAAGTAAATAAAAGTCAAAAAAGGCAATAGAAAAGACTACTGTGTTTGCATTAACTGCATGCATGATTATGTAGTTGTGCAATTTTCATAAATGAATGAGCATTCATGTCAGGTTTTTAAAAGAATTATCTTGTGAGCCAAATCAATCAGACTTACAGTATTATTTTATGAACTATGGTATGGAAACTATAACAGAACTGTGACATTAATAACATGTTTGTTATTACATGATTGTTAAATGTAGTATCAAGATTTTCTGATACACAACAACTGCATTATAAAATTATTGCCATATCTATAACATTGGTTTTATATAGAGCTCTGGACTGATCTTTTTTTACTGCTTTTGGTATATTAAAAATTTTATTTGTATTATTATATTATTTTTCACTTATTTCTATAAGGTACTTCTGATGTGGACATTCAGACTTTGAACATGATGTACGCAAGCTATTAGCTGATATTAGTAATGAATGGTATACACTTGGATTAGCTCTCAAAGTTGATACTGACTTCTTGAAAGTTTAGAATCTTCCCAGAGAAAGGAACTTGTCAAGCTTTCAAAAGTTATTCATAAATGGATAACAACTGAGTCATCTCCTGTCAACTGGGATACTGTAATTAAAGCCATTGAGGGAGATTATGTAAATAACAAAACGGAAAGCTAATGAGATACGCAAACACATAAATAAAGGTAGACCTAAATATTTAACATTTCTGTAATACTTTCTGCTTCCCGTCATTGTTACTATGTGTAAATTAGGACAGGAAGTTGTGACAAATGATGTACACTCCCTCATGTATACATACATATGTATAACAATTTATATGATACTACTTAAATAAAGTTGAGTATGTTATTATGTGTTGTATATAAAAGACACACAATTTTATTAAATGTAAGCATCATAATTATACTGTTATCAATAAGATGCCTACTATAATGTTCATGTTGTTGATTGGATAATTAATTTGCAGTAGCCATGACAATAGACAGTAGCAATAGCTATATCTGTCAAGGCTTATCAGTAATCTAGTTTTAGTAGTGATATAATATTTAACCAAAATATATTATTAATATATATCTAATATTATATTATATATATTATTTATATATATATAATATTGGTGAAACCCAACTTTTTGAATATGTTAATGTGAACATTGTGTCTGTCAGTTTAGATTCATTTTTTAAAAAAAGCAGTAACAAAAGAATGTGAGAAAGGCACTTATCAAAATTGTCAATACGTTATGATTGCACCCTGTATTACCCACGTTATATTTTGCCTTAAACTTGCTATGTATCATGCAAACACCTTTGTACCCATGGAGCGTTAGATTGACAATATGTAATGAGCGTATAGCCCTATTACCAGAGCATAGCCCATTCCTATGTGTGCTCTGTATTTCCTGTCAAAATTGTGAAAAATTTTTTCGGACTTTTTGTAAGTAATGCTTCTCTACATAAGTGATTTGCATAACTTAAATAGATTATGTATACAATTTGCCCAAAGTTATGATAGCTGTGGTTTGGTACACATATGTACTTTCTAGTGCTAGAATATAATTTTAAATTTTTGTCTGTCTGAACAATACACAATACACAAATATAAAAGTAAATGAATTTGCTGTGATATCTATGAAACTTAGATCTTGTTAACTATGTTTTACATTTTGTGTTATAGATGAATGGCTTGACATTGATGCAAATATTCTCGACTGTCTTTTTCTCGAAGTCAATCTGTAAGCGATAAAATCATAGACGCTGATATTCAGACATATTGTGAGATTATGAAAGCATATATAAACATCAACCTATTGTTAATTCAGACTGGCCACCACGAGTTGGTGTTGGACAGGAGTTTTTTTGGTAAATTAGTATTATTAGACCCACAAGAAAGAGATGCATCTTCACAGAATCACAAAGCAGGATTAATGTTCGCTGGACACATTGACATAATACCACGTCTGACTAAACATCGGCTAATAGACATTCAGGATATCCTTGCACCAATTGATAGGTGTCAATCTCAATTAAATGATAATGATCAATCTCCACCTATTTCAAGTAAAACCAATCAGCCTCAACCACATGTAATCGATAGTGATCAGTCTCAACAACATGTAACTGATAGTGATCACTCTCAACAACATGTAACTGATGGTGATCAGTCTCAAATTAAGTGAAAATGAGCCTTTTAGAGTAGTAATAGATGGGTCCTCCCTGGGATTGGTAAGACCACACTCTGTCGTAATTGTTAAATATGTGGGCTAATGAAGAACTCATTCATGGATAATATGTTTTGGTACTTTACTGCCCACTCAGAATTAAGAAGATAGCATGTGCTACTAAAATACAAGAGCTTCTTAAGTGCTGTTATGATTGTGATGAATGCATTAAAATGACTGAATGGCTGCGTAAAGAACACGGACAGAAAGTACTGATAATATTTGATGGTTGGGATGACTTAAGTACAGAACTCAGAAAATCTTCACTAGCTGCTAAAATAATTTGCCGAGAATTGTTAGCTAAATGTTCAGTAATTGTTACCTCTCGTAGCTATGCCTCCTCTTCACTGTTAAAAATAAGTTCATTTAACAGACATATTGAAGTAACAGGATTTTCAGAAAAAGAAGTTAAGCAGTAATTGAAGGAACACTTCAGAAAGACACATGTTCTGCTGAGAGACTTATCAAACAGCTTAACGAACGAGGTGACATAAAGTCCTTGTGTTACATACCATTATTTTGTTCTTTAGTCATCACAGTATTTCAGAAAACTGAAAGATTACCAACAACACTCACTGAAGTGTATGAGAATTTTGTCCTACAGACTATCAGAAGACATGTAAAACTAAGAGTTTTCACAATATTGAGCCTAGACAGTTACACAAGCTTGATCAGTTACCATCAGTTTTGACTACACCTTTTTATGAACTTTCTCAGTTTGCTTATCTCAACTTAAAAGAAAATAACCCAAGGACAACGTTTTCAGTAGCCCAACTTTATCATTCGCTTCATCAATCAATGAAAGAAGACTTTCTTGGACTAATGACTACATTTACAGTGATTGATGAAGAAAGTTATCAATTTCTTCATTCAAGTATTCAGGAATTTTTGGCAGCATGGTGGATAACTAAACATGAGAAAACAGAGGAGGTGTTTGCAAAGCACTTTGTTAATGATCACTTTAAAATGTGTCTGGGATTTGTAGCAGGTCTAACTCGCCTTGAACATGAAAGTTATCAACAATATTTCAACAAAGAACTGAACCTACACTGTAAGAGAAGACCACCATTGTTTGGGTTAGATCATATGCATTCTTATTTTTGCCAAAATTTAGTTGTCAGGAAACAGCATATTTTTTGGCCACTCTACTCTGACAAAGTAAACATTCTACTTCTTCTTTTGTTTGAATCTCAGAACTCAAAATTATGTGAAGTATTATCACAAAACATAAAGGACCACTCATTGTGTCTTCATGCGGAAGAATCATCACCATATTTTATATTGTTTCTTGACCATTTTTATAGTACGATATCATCACCATTTGATATATTATGTCTCAACTATTTCCTTGGACACTTTAATGCAACATGGGATTATTTGGACTTAGGTATTCGAAACAAAGCTGCAATTAAAGTCTTTTCTAATGCACAACGAGTTGGCCAGTGTATAAGACTAGAAATAGAGTTAGATCAGGATGTAAAATCAATTAAAAAGATGTTACTGTCATCTTTTTTTTGTAACCTTCAAGAATGTTATATCACATTAAACTCATCATTACCTGATATTGCTAGAATGTTTCAACAACTATTGAAACTAGAGCATCTCAAAATACTACACTTCAAGATACATGGACTTCCGTTTCTAGATGATGCTTCTAAGACTACCTTCCATATAGACACATTACCTTCATCTGAACTAGAGGAACAAATAGGCAATAGTCTTCTATGTGAACTAGCTATTGGTTTCATATCCAATAAAAATAATGTTCAGCTACTCAACAGTTTGATTAAAGGTGTAACTAGAAATAGGTCAATTCAAGCATTTTCACTTTCATGGAGAGTTTTGTCTCGAAAGAAAAGTCTAGTACACAGTAAAGCAATTGAACAATTACTAAAAAACAACCACACACTAAAAGCTCTTAAACTGGATATATCTGACCATCTTGTTCCACCACTAAATTTATCTGAAGTGAACACACGACTCACTGCTCTAGAGATTGGGCTTTCTAAAAAACTAATCAAACTTGTTCAATGTTTTAAAAACCTAGATTGTCTGATTGTACATCAAGTATACCCACCTTCTAATGTCACTGCCTCACCTGCTTTACTTAGGTATCCATCTGACCCCAGCTTACAAAAAGCATTACCAGTCTTTAGAACATCTCCCTCATATTATTATGCTGCCTAATATCAATCCTTTGCCTTTACGTAAATGTTTCTCTGCTCCCAACTTAAAAGAACTCACCCAACCTTCAAACTTTATATCTAGATCTGATATTAACATGTCTTTATGTGATGTAGATGAGCTATTACATGTACTGCATGAACCAACAATCTCTGAACTGTCTGTTTTGTTTCATTCTCATCCCAAACTACAACAACTTCAACTATCACTAGAAACAGATGAAAGTGTTATTAAGCTCTTCACTGTCTTACAGAATAATACTACACTTAAAGTGCTAAGAGTAAAGATTGGAAGGACATACATTTTTGAGCTTATGGGTCCTAGTTTGGAAGATATGTTAAAACTAAACCAAACAATAGAACATCTTGAGATTAATTATGATCATGACATTCATAGCATTACTTTATTCTCCAGGTACCTTCCCAATGATTATATCTCATTCCTAATAACTGGTCTCTCACAAAACACCAGTACTAGGATTGAGTGTGCCCGTTCCACTAACAGTTACTGACCATGAACAACTAACAACTCTCTTCAATGTTGTTGCTAACAAAGACAAGATCAAAGAATTTAGAGTGACTCTTATATCAGCAGATAACCAGCTGAAATATCTTAATGACATCAAAAAGATAGAATTATTGTCAACAGATCAGACGTTGGAAATGCTTTTTGGAGAGGTGATTCCTTCTGTGGTTAGAATGTTGAAATCACACACAGCTTTGAGGCTTCTCAGCATTAATAGTGATGTTTTTTATACTTTTTTCAATCAATCCTATGCTCAGCCTAAACCTAATGATCCTTGCTGGACCAAACAAGCAGAATTGTTTTGGCAAACTGTTTTTTCACATCCTTCACTTCAGTACATTGGAATTATTGTGACACCAATCTTAGAAGATATCCTTAAGTCACAAAGAAGAAATATTGCTTGATATGCACAAACAGTTACAACCATCGATTCCACCACCTATAATAGAATGGACTTAATAACTTCAACACATACTTTACATTGATATTATATGTTATGTAAACTCATGTAGTCAAATAATTGTAATTATGATATTTACTTTTTTCTCATTGATTCAGTTTTCTTTCATCTACAAATTGTGAGTGCTATAGTTTAATTTTGTGACTCATATTCAATATTTAAAAAATAATGATAATTTAATATCAGTATTGGACAACAATCTTAACACTTAAAATATTGATGTGTTTAATCAATTTTGGAAAGCAATAACCTATTAGCTATAAAATATTTAAATTTTAAATAAATAAAATGATGCTGTTTTTATGCAAAATTAATTAAATTAATAAGAAAAGAAATAGTTTTCAAAGTGCTATATAGTAAAGTCAAACTAAGATACCAAATAATCTGATTGGTGCATCAACAATTGTCTGATAGATTTTTCCTGATAATGTTATCTATAGTTTGTATTTAATATTAGCATTGAATTAAAAAAAACTAATTGTGACTAGAAGGATGAAAAATTGACCAAAGATTGTATCAGTTTGTAATTAGTGCACATTCTTTCACGGTTAATAAATTTAAAATAAGTTGTAATTAATGCATTTATTTTTAAAGCATTCTATATGTTTATACAATCATATCTTTTCATTTTCAATTGTTTATGTATAAAAAGCAGACTATTTTGGTATCTTAGTTGGCTTTTCTATGTAGCACTACAAAACGTTTTTGTATTTAATTTATTTGAATGAACTAAATCTAGGACTACATTATACTATGACATGTTTTGTAGTAGTAACATTACAGTGAATTACTTTTTTCTATAATCTTTAGTTATTGCCAAATTCTATCATTTTGTATTTTAAATAACAAGTGTCTACAGGTCCAGAAGGAAGTTATATTTTGCTTCATATAGTTAATAATGTTTAGGAGATGGTGTCAGTTCAAAAGACAACAATAAATTTTGAATCCCTGTTAGACCTATAGGTACTGCCTTTAAATAAGTTTTATTTCTTTCACAATAGTCAAAAGTAACAAATCTAAAAAAATTAACATCATTAAAGTATAAAAACATAATGTTTGTAGTGTACATTCAAACAATAAAACCATTTAGAAATGAAGTTAATATGGGTTTAGATCATGACTAATATAATGTAATGTCTCTACCTCTTGTCTATTGTACACCTTTCATATTAATTGTATTTATGAAATACTCAAAGAACATTGACCATATATAAAATGATTTGAATAACACAATATCTATTTAATTTTGCAAAAAGCAAATGCAGATCCGGTGGATCCGCTCTGACTGAGAGGCCAACTATGTGGATGTGACCAAACATTTCAGATTTGGAATTTTTACCAGTTCAATATCAGCTATCCCATGTTTGTTTTCTTTACTGTATTGTATTATGCACTCCTGAGTTTTAAGACTAATCTATTTGACAAATAAATGCAATTGGTGTTTCAAGGAAGATGTGGAAGTGACACAGACTTCAGAGATTACAGTCAATATGCATGTTTGTTACGCTACAATGTATGGCTATGCAAAACACAGTTAAGAATTTTAATATGCAAATTGTTTGAAAATTAGTGACCACTTACACTATTGTTAATGCAAATGTTTAGTACCACTACTTGTCATCATTTCCATGTATTTTGCAATTTATTGTGTCATTGGATTATAGCTTATCTTTTATTTACTACAAAATGATATAAACAAACACAGAGACAGAAGATGCATATATTAGTTAGAAGGTGCATGAAAATAATCATTTAATACACAAAATATCATAATAACAGAAGTGTTTTTATATTTTAAAACTTTTGCTCTTTATTTATCTGGCAAAGACACAATAAATAATTAATTGCCTTTTTTGGTATTCATTAAAACAAATGGTCCTATTTATATAACTACTGAAAACTAAAGATGAAAACAATAACTATTGATCTAAAAACACTTGATAAAGTGTATTTGCTTTCATTATGAACTGATTGAATTGAAGATATTTGACAGTCATGACATGAATTGTCATTGTTTACTATTACAATATACTGAAAATCCTAAAAGGGAAAATAAATTTGTAATTAATATTACTATATATATTATATAAAGTAACTTACTACAATTTATATCAAATACATTTTTTTGCCAACATTCCATCTCAGATATGATATATAGCAATTTTTTGCAGTGTATTGCAGTTAAAAACAAATTAGTTGTGAGTACCTTTGTATTGTTTAAGAGTGTATAAAAAAAATAAGTATACTGGTGCAATTTATAGTGTTAATATACTTAAATTAACTGAATAAGAGCACCATCTTCTAAAGTCAAACATAAATTCTTTATGAATATTTTATTGACTAATTCTCATTTTGAATGAAAGTTCATGAAGGTGATCATAATGACTGCTTGGAAAGCCATTCATAACGTATTTATATTTCATATTGAATAGATTGTTTTTAGATAGTTACAAGTAAAGTCAGTAACTCAGTATATTGCCAAAAATAAGTCACTCTTGAGAACACCAATAACATTAATTATAATTACTGTGATACATTACATTACAAAATACTTTAACATTGAACTTAAAATATACTACTTTGTGATGAAAAAGCTTTTAAAACATCAACACTTGTGTGATATATCGTGTTGCTGACAAAACGAACAGTTAGACAATATGTAATGTTGTTTATATCAGACAAAAACAAAATTACTAGGACATTAAGATAATGTACTACTAGTACTACTACTAGAAGTAGTAATAGTACTACTACTAGATTACTACTATACGTACTACGTATTCTACTGCTATAATTAGTTAATAATAATAATAATAATAAATTTGAATTTTTTTGTGATTGTTGTCAGACCTTTTTGTAATGTTCTAAGCAAATAACATGAGTTCACTAGTGACATACTGTGATGACCTTGCAGAGTTGGCTCCTTGTATTTGATTCTATTGTAGCAGTACTTAGCATTGATCTTGGTTTCAATATCGTATTATCGTTAAGTACATCACCTGAAATATCTTGTTTTTATCCTGTTCCTAGTATTAATACTAGTCATAAGTTTATTTCATCTACATTACAATTTATAATATTCTGTATTCTCTATCCTTTTACTGGCTGGTTAGCTGATACCAAGATTGGTCGTAAGAAAGCTATACATATGAGTCTGTGGGTTCTGTTGGTTAGAACTGCCTTCAAGTATTTAGTTACTGCATTCAGTATGGAACATGTGGACTACAGTTACAATAGCCAAATATGGAATATCAGTAATTGCATTGATGCTACTAATGGTTGGTACAGCTGGTCTATTTACTAATATTCCTCCATATGGTCTAGATCGCTCTATGACAAACCACACACACATTCTAGGGCTTTTTAATACACTAGATTGTTGGGGATACTATATTGGCTACATCAAATGCAGTCCATACTACATATGACCGACATATTGGACCTAAATGGTCCTGGTAAAATTTCCTGTAGTTTTTTGGAGTCTATTAATTCCGTTGTTTATTTTTGTATTTGGATTAATAACTTATCTTGCTGCTTCAAGATGGTGATAGACCAAAGAAAAAGAGATAAAGTTATGACATTTACATGAGAACATAGTCAAGATAATTAAATGAGAATGCTTGATATTGCAAATACTAATGATAACAAATGTGATTTTTAGTCTAGAAAGTATAAGTATTTAATAAGTGTCATGGAGGGTAATCTATAACCTATTTCTTGCATCCAACAAAAAGTTTATACATGCTAACCCCAACTTTTTTAGCTGTGTTTTATTTGCATTGCTTTCTACTGTCCTTCAATTAATTTTTTTTAAGAGAAATTCATATAATTTGTCTGATTTTGATTAATAATATGTACATTTTTAGTTCTGAACAACAATTCGAAGTTTTAAAAACTGAATGAAACTTCATATCTACTAAATACATTAAAAGTTTCTTTAATTTGCAAACTAAATTGATTCTAAATTTGGTAAACAGTCAAAATAGATAGTAACAAAAAAGTTTTTTTGCTGCATACAGCTAGGATATTACCATATATTGGTTATATTCACCAATTAGTTTTTTCAGTGATATATGTATATATATACTGAAACATAATCAACAATTAATCGTTTTTCGACAATTTACAGTCATAGCTTGACCTTACATAGATACTGATAGTCTAAATATGCATATACCACTGTAAAAAGTATTATATTCTTTCAGCATTATATATACCATGTCCTTCTTTCAGCATTATATATGCCATGTCATTAAAATTAGAAGGTGTTTCAGGCTTTTAAAGACCCCCTTTAACTTTCTTAATTGTCTGTTGTTAATCACGACTTCAATAATCAATCCCAGTACATGATACCACAAAACACTACAAAACACCAACTGAAAGTAAAATTTATGTATATATTGTTGTGTTATTTAGGTGAGCCAAAAGTATGAGGTTTAGGATAAAAGATAATTCAAGACAGCTAATGAATAATGAGTATATGTCCCCTTAAGTGATATGTATCAATAACCACACACAAGTTAAGACACATTTAGCACATACAAACATACAGTAGCTTTGATGTCTAGAGAAACAAGTAAACAGCTAAGACGACACGAACAAGTAGTTTAAATCCATGCAGTCCAAAAACAAAACTTGTTCTTTATATGGACCTCTGTATGTGATCAAAGAAAGGCTTCATATATATTGAAATCATTTGGACATTTCTTCAAACAAGTTGAACGACTTTTGTTAGAATATTTGTAATATGATAACTATGAGAAGAACCGACATAGCTGTGGAACTGTAAACCTAATCTTAATGCAAGAATTCATGCTATTGTAAAAACAACTTTCAATACCCAGATCTACATTAAGCCCGGAGATTAACTGAGTAAGAAAAGGTACCTTCCAAAAACCATGTGGGGAAAAATGAGTTCATATATATTTTGATGTATTAGCGTAAATATTAGTCCATTGGATGATACCCACAGACACAGTTGGATTTAAAGCAATACAAAAGCTACCAGTGCTATATCAGCCAAGACAGCAAATGGAATATAAGAGCTAAGCAATAGTCAGTACATTCTCCACATCCATAGGCCTGGCCAAAGACACAATAAATTAATTATTTGCCTGTTTTGTATTTCATTTAAACAAATGGTCCTATTTATAATAACTACTGAAACTAAAGATGAAAACAATAACTATTGATCTAAAACATTTGTTAATTATATTTTGTTTCATTATGAAACTGACTGAATTGAAGATATATGAATTGATTAAGAGCAAGGAACATTTTCTAAAGTTAAAACAATAAATGTTCTATGACACTTGTTGTTGATCCTGACTATCTGTCATTATGAATGAAAGTGACAATTGACTTGTTGTATAAAATAGTTACATGGAACAGAGGACTAACAGAATAAGAG
Organism: Gigantopelta aegis; assembly: GCF_016097555.1. NCBI lineage: Eukaryota > Metazoa > Mollusca > Gastropoda > Neomphalida > Peltospiridae > Gigantopelta > Gigantopelta aegis. The sequence goes on from NW_024533230.1 coordinate 23,923, forward strand.
CAAGATTTTCTGAAGTCATAACATAAAGTGTTCTATAATACCTGTTGTTGACTAATTGTTATTATGAATGAAAGTGAATGTGATTATTAATGACTGCTTGGACAAAGCATTGAAACGACTTACACTTTCATATTGAAGTGTTTTTAGATAAGTTACATGTAGATCAGTATATTGCAAAGATAAGAACGTAAAGGTCACTCTTGAGTACCAAATAACATTAATTATTATTGTAGATACATTACATTACAAAATACTTTAAGCATTTGAACGAATATATTACTTTGTGATGAAAAGCTTTTAAACATCAACACTGTTGTGATATATAGTGTTGCTGACGAAACGAACAGTTAGACAAATATGTAATGTTTTTATATCAGACAAAACAAATTTACTAGGACATTAAACTAATGTACTACTAGTAGTAGTACTACTACTAGTAGTAGTGGTAGTACTAGTACTAGTACTACCACTACTAGTACTACTGTGTATTCTACTGCTATAATTAGTTTATAATAATAAATTTCATTTTTTTGTGATTGTTGTCAAGCCTTTTGTAATGTTCTAAGCAAATAACATGAAGTTCACTAGTGAACTACGAAATCGCTTGATGAACTTGCAGAGTTGGCTCCTTGTATTTGATTCTATTGTAGCAGGTGCTAGCATTGATCTTGGTTTCAATATTATATTATCGTTTAAGTACATCACCTGAAATATCTTGTTTTCATCCTGTTCCTAGTATTAACACTAGTCATAAGTTTATTTCATCTACATTACAATTTATAATATTCTGTATTCTCTATCCTTTACTGGCTGGTTAGCTGATACCAAGATTGGGTCGTAAGAAAGCTATACATTGAGTCTGTGGTTCTGTTGGTCAGGAATTGTCCTTCAAGTTATTAGTTACTGCATTCAGTATGGAACATGTGGACTACCAGTTAACATAGCCAAATATGAATACTCAGTATTGCATTGATGCTATTAATGGTTGGTACAGCTGGTCTATTTACTAATATTCCTCCATATGGTCTAGATCAGCTCTACGACAAACCACACACACATTTCTAGATCTTTTATACACTGGATTTGTTTGGGATACTATATTGGCTATTGTGTTGGGTATATTGCAGTTTTGTACCTCAATCAATTATAATCCAATGCTATTAATGATAACCAATAATGGTGATATTTTAGTGACTTCTACAGCATTGATTCTTCATGGTAGGCTAATCATAAATTTAACCAAAGTGGAGTGTTAAGAAAAATCCCATACAAGATGTTGTATCAGTCCTTAAGTATGCCTGCCAACACAAGACTCCTGTGAACAGGAGTGCTTTAACATACTGGAAGAACAAGATACCAAATCGTATTGACCTGGGTAAAGAAAAATATGGTGGCCCTTTTAAGGAAATTGATATAGAAGACACTAAAACATTTTGGAGGATTATTACAGTTTTGCTTAGTACCTTTGGCTTCTTTATAGTGTTATCATATACTGTACTAGGAGTTTTTCGTTACACCAACTCATTAAAAGAAGCAAGTACTACACTCAATGGTTATGGGTCATATGTAGTATGGACTGCATTTGATGAGGTTATTGTGATAGTAGGTGCCATTGTAGAATTTGTGATAATTCCTTCTTTCCAAAACTGAGTATTTTTTTTCTTAACCCACTCAGAGGATTGCTATTACTTATGTTATGATGACACATTCACTGATTGCAATCATAATAATTGATACTGTTGGACATTTTGTCACTCAAGATGAAGTAGGCTGCTTCCTACATAACGGAAGTAAAGTAATAAACATGTCATATCTTTACCACATCATTCCATTTGCATTTTCATGTTTAGTTGGTTGCATTCAGTCTAATTTTCATTTTGGAATTTATAGCATGCCAAGCACCTGTTAATATGAGTGGTATGCTCACAGGAATGTTTAAGTTAATAAGAGCTATATATATCAATATTGGAGTGTTTCCTATTAATTCCATTTACATATTGGGACCTAAATGGTCCTGGTAAGATTTCCTGTAGTTTTTGGAGTTTGTTAATTCAGTTGTTTATATAATGTTTATTTGGATTAATAACTTATCTCGTTGCTTCAAGATGGTATAAACAAAGACAAAGAGAGGAAAGCTATGAATTTACATGAGAAACATAATCGAAGATAATTATATAAGAGTGCTTGACACTAATGATGACATAGATGTGATTATTAGTTATTAGTAAGGTCTTGGAGTGTAATCTATATACCTAGTCTTGCACTAACTAAAAATTTATGCATTTTAATTTAATCCAACTTTTTAAAGCTTGTTTTACTTGCTATTTTCTATTGTACTTCAATTAATTATTTTCTTAGAAAAATTCATATCATTTGTCTGATTTTGATTAATAATATTTAACATTTCTAGTTTTTTACAACAATTCAAGTTTTTTAAAAATGAATGATCAGATCTGCTAATACCGTAATTTTAATTTGTAAAACAAATTGGTCGGTGTAGTTAATATAATTATCGTCATATACGTTTCATATATCCAAATTTTATTGAAACTGTTTTGTTACTAATTACTGTTTACAAAATGTTAGATCTATTAATGATTTTATTTTGTCTAACAAATAAAGATAAAGTCATAATTAGGTTCTAACATTTGCTAAACAGTCAATTCCATAGGTAAATTACTAATCCTAATAGTAAACAAAAGAATTTTGCTACATGTAGCCTAAAATTACCATATATTGGTTATATTGACCAATTAGTTTTTCAGTGATATGTATATATACTGAAACGTAATAAAACAATTAATCTTCTCAATTACAGTTATAGCTTGACCTTACAGAGAGACTATTACTGACATGTCTAAATATGCATACCACTGTAAAAAGTGTTATATTCTTTCAGCATCAATGTATTTATATGCTATTTGATAACTACATGTTGGAGCAAATAAAATCAGTTGTAGAGACTTTTGGGTATTTTTTGTCAAACTCAAGTATCTTATAACATTATTAATATACAAAATATTTGTATTTGTATTAATGTGTAATTTATTTAAATCAAGGTTAATATTAATATAAAAACAAATAACAAGAAAGTGGTAAAAATAATCGTTTAAGTTGATACATTAGTGTAGCTACACTATTGTATATGAAATATATTTTAATATATACAAAAAAAATACTAGTGCTTTTATATATCTTTTCATCTTCGCTTTGTATTAGTGACTCTCTTTTCATTACCACTTCTACAGTTGTACTAGTAACAAAACAGAGGTTGAAGACATCGTCAGTGGAAGTTCTATATCATTTGAATTAGGTGCTTCAGACTTTTTGAAGACCCCTTTAACTTTCCGAATTGTCTTTTTAATGAAGATTTTTAATAATCAATCCCAGACATGATAGATAATAATACCACAAAACACTAGAAACACAATTGAAACTATAATTTCGGGTATATATTTTATTATTTAGGTGAGCCAAATGTATGAGGTTTAGAATAAAAGATACTTCAAGGACAGCTAAAAAATAATGAACATATGTTCCCCTTAAAGTGATATGTATAAATACAATACCAGTTATAATACATATTATTAACACATACAAGCTTACTGTAGCTTTGTTGTTTAGAGAAGCAACCAGAGCTAAGACAACATGAAGGAGTAGTAAAAATCCATTCCAAAAATCACACTTGTCTTTATGTGGACCAAAAAATGCATGCAAAAAAAGACTTTATATATGCTGAAACCATTTAGCAACACTTAAAATTTGATAGCCTTCCTTCAAATAGTAATATGACACGAGAACAGGTGTAAGGAATATTTATTATAGTAGCACGTATATTGTTAAAGAAACCACAAATAATGGAAGGTGACGATCTTTCATAATTATATTGAACGTTAGCATCAATTTTCCACATCTTCCTTAAGAAATGACATCGTTCTTATCATTACACTGAATATTAGTGCAATACATCTACTGTTAAGTATACTTGAAACTTTACCTGACAGTAAAATAATTAATAACATGCTAAATACAAAACTTTTACTTTATAATCTAGACTGTAGTATGTTAACTACAATACACATATTGTTTAGTAGACTTGTTAACTAGTGCTAATACACCAGTTTAGTCGCAATACACAGGTCCTCAATTTTGTTCATGACAGGACATATTAAGATAATTCTAGTCCTCTATCACTGGTAGTGTTTACTAATTAGTCATAATTATAGTAAATGTACCATAGCCTGTAATTGAAAATTGTACTAACCTAGTAACGACAAACCTATTGCCACACATATACACAGCACTCATTGCTTAAGTAATTATGAGACAACACTCACATTACAGACAATCCTCCAATGAAGAGCCATTTTTTGGGTTCTTTAAAAGCTATCAAACTGACAGTAAATACAGTATTGAATAACTTGATGTCACACTAAACCACTATATTATCAGCATTGCATTTTAGAGGTTCTAAATATCTACAATGACAGTCAGTTTTCCTGTTAGTCCTGTATGATTCAAATCAAAAAGTAGTATGTAACATGTGAGTGCCTATCATATGTCTGACTTATTGTTCTGATCACAAAGGAATATTGACATGCTCAGCTGTAAGTTAAATCCATGATATATCTCTAGACATTTCATGGTGAGTGATAAAGGAATGAAAAGTCCTCTTAAGTGTTCTCCTTTGCATTGAAGAGATAATGAAACGAGTCATGACTGTATGATCTCTTTTGATAACAAGATAGGAGTTATGGTCATTTTGTGAAGTGCTAGATGGGAAAGGGTTGACAGCATCTTGTTACAGACATATAGATCCAGAAAAATTGTCAGTCTCACAAGGCAGGTCCATGTTGACAACATCCCAGGACTGACAGACCCATTGTTTAAGTCTGCAAGTCTGATGCTAAGAGCATGCCTAAGCCTACATCACCTAGTGGTTAATACACTGATCTTGATGAGTTGGTCACTAGAACTCCATAACTATTTCCCGTACTGGTGAACAACATAAATGTCAATTGCTTAACTAAACATTCATTTATGTACAATCATTGAGTGGATGCATGTATCCTAGATGGAATAAAATTCAACTGTAAAAACATTTCATCTGCACTGTCTTGTTTGAGTTACATAAGGCCTTTGACTTTATACTTGAAAGACCTCTTCTGGATAACTATTATTCTACAAATTTCCCTGTTAGTCAATTGGCTTGAGAGTTATCTCGATCATCATCTCAACAGGTTGCAATTGATACTTTCTCTTTCATCTAAGCTTTATGTCATTTCAGGAGTCCCACTGCAAGAATGTATTCTTGACTCTACAACAACCCATTCTCAATTACTTTATATATTAGTCACATCCTTTTATCATGTCCATATATAGTTACTTCTGATTCTTTACAAATCAGTCTTGTATTAAACTTCTGTCCTCTTGGATATTTCTAGAACTCTGACTCATCCAGCTTTTTATTTTTATGGTTCTCTCTCTTAGAAGATTTTTCCCTTCAGAAATTTATGTAGGTACAATCTTATACTCTCACCTCTGTTGGTTTCCTCATACTGACTATGTTTGTAGAATTCAGAGTGTTACATGCCAAGTAATACTTTCAAAGATACTAATACATGACAAATATACACTCTGTGGTGTTAAATGAATTCGTTTTTTAAAAAGTGTCTAATATTAATTATTTTAACTCCAGATTAGATAATTGTACCATTGGGTATTAGACTTGTCATTATGCCAAGAATAACACAATTATTATGTGTGTGTATTGGACTAATATAAAGTATCTTGTATCACAAAATGATATAAACTAAGAGAAAAAAGAGCTATGATGTATAACATTAGCAGTAAGATACATGTAGATAATTTATGAAAGACAGCAAAAGCAACAATAATAACAGAAACATTTTAATGCTATTATATATTTCATTTATTTAAAATGAAATGGTTCTCTTTTCCTAATACTACAAAAACCAGCAATTAAAATATGACTCTTCAACTAAAAAACACTGAATGTTTATATTTGCTTACATTGTGAAATGACTATACTCGGAGATATTGACAAACATGAATTGCCATTGTTTATTATTTCAATATCAAAATGCCAACACGGAAAATATATTTGTAATTAATATTATAATATGCATATAAAGTATCTTATTTTATTATTTATATCAAAGTACTCTTATTTTGCAGATATATATAGCATATTTATATGATGTACAGCAATGTCTTCATAATATCTATAGTAATGTTATCATAATATATAGCAATGTTTTTGCACCCTACCTTTGTCTTATGGATTTAATTAAAACAACTTATTCTTATCTCAAAGCAAAGATTTACCATAAAAATTTCTTATAAAACAAACTAAATTTAGAAAATTTATATTTTGTTATTTAGTTGTAATAGCAAGTTCATGGACATTTAAGTATACTAATAAGAACAGTTTATGTTTGTTTTTTAGCAGTATAGACTACCTTTTGATTCTCTTGTTAATAACAATTTTTAAATTTAAACCTTGGAAAACAAAATCAGTTGCGAGTGCTTTGTGTCAGTTTCTATATACAAATAAATTTATTTGTTCAATTCCCTGTGCTAATACACGTGGATAAACTGTATATAAGCAAAGATTTTCTAAAGTCAAAACATAATGTCATATCACACTTGTCGTTGACAAAAATTATCATTATGAATGAAAGTGAATGTGATGACTGCATGGACAATATCATTCAAAATATATTTACATATATTGAAATTTTTTTTTTACATTTAAGATCAGTACATTGTAAAGATAAATAACATAAAGATCCTGATGAGTACCATGCATGCAGATATCAATATTAGTGTATATGTTACATTTCAAAATAAACTTTAGCATTGAACAAATAAACTACTATGAGAGGAAAGGCTTTTAAAATATCAACACTGTTGTGATATATTGTATTGTTGATAAAATGAACAGCTACAACAAATATATAATATTATTATATCAAGCTAAAGCCACTGTATTTATTCATTAAGTGTAATAAGCAATGATAGGTCATTTGATATCATACACTCTTTGCTTGTATATTGAGAGATCTACTACATGTTTACTACTGCTACTACGTATACTACTATTACTACATATATTGATACTACTACTAGTTAATAATATAATAAATTTCAAATTTTTGTGGTTTGTTGCCGCGCCCTTTGAATGCTCTCAGCAAAGAACATGAGTTCACTAGTGAGCTACAAAATCGTTTGATGGCCTTGCAGAGTTGGCTCCTTGTATTTGATTCTATCGTCGCAGGTATTAGCGTTGATCTTGGCTTCAATATCATATTATCGTTAAGTACATCACCTGAATTATCTTGTTTTTAGCCTGTTCCTAGTATTAACACTAGTCATAAAGTTTATTTCATCTACATTACAATTTATAATATTCTGTATTCTCTATCCTTTTACTGGCTGGTTAGCTGATACCAAGATTGTCGTGAGAAAGCTATACATTTGAGTCTGTGGTTCTGTTGGTCAGGAATTGTCCTTCAAGTTATTAGTTACTTGCGTTCAGTATGGAACATGTGGACTACCAGTTAACATAGCCAAATATGGAATATCAGTAATTGCATTGATGCTATTAATGGTTTGGTACAGCTGGTCTATTTACTAATATTCCTCCATTTGGTCTAGATCAGCTCTATACAAAACCACACACACATTCTAGGGCTTTTTATACACTGGATTGTTTGGGGATACTATACTGGCTATTTGTTGGGTATATTGCATTTGTACCTCAATCAAATTTATAATCCAATGCGTATTAATGATAACAATAATGGTGATATTTTTAGTGACTTCAACAGCATTGATTCTTCATGGTAGGCTAAATAAAAATTTAACCAAAGTGGAGTGTTAAAGAAATCCATACAAGATGTTGTATCAAGTCCTTAAGTATGCCTGTCAACACAAGACCCCAGTGAACAGGAGTGCTTTAACATACTGGGGAAACAAGATACCAATCGTATTGACCTGGGTAAAGAAAAATATGGTGGTCCTTTTAAAGAAATTGATATAGACAAACCTAAAACATTTTGGAGAGATTATTACAGTTTTGCTTAGTACCTTTGGCTTCTTTATAGTGTATATTCATACTGTACTAGGAGTTCTTTATTACACAACTCATTAAAAGAAGCTACTACTACACTCAATGGTTATGGGTCATATGTATAATGGACTGCATTGATGAGGTTATTGTGATAGTTGTACCAATTGTAGATTATTTTGGGATAATTCCTTCTTTTCCAAAACTTGAGTATTTCTTCTTAACCCACTCAGAGGATTTGCTATTACTTATTATGATGACACTTCACTGATTGCAATCATAATAATTGATACTGTGGACATTTTTGTCACTCAAGATTAAGTAGGCCTGCTCCTACATAATGAAGTAAAGCAATTAACATGTCATATCTTTACTACATCATTCCATTTGCATTTTCAAGTTTAGTTGGTGCATTAAATGTAATTTCATTTTGGAATTTATAGCATGCCAAGCACCTGTTAATATGAGTGGTATGCTCACAGGAATGTTTTTGGTTAATAAGAGCTATATATATCATATTGGAGTGTTTCTATTAATCCATTCACATATTGGGAACTAAATGGTCCTGGTAAAATTTCCTGTAGTTTTTGGAGTTTGTTATTCAGTTGTTTATATGTGTATTTGGATTAATAACTTATCTTGTTGCTTCAAGATGGTATAAACAAAGACAAAGAGAGGAAAGTTATGACATTTACATGAGAAACATAGTCGAAGATAATTATATGAGAGTGCTTGCTAATGCAAATACTAATGATGACAAAGATGTGATTTTTATTGTTGAAAGTGTAAGGTAGTAGTACGTCTTGGAGTGTAATCTAGATATTTATTTCCGTGCCAGCAAAAAATTTATACATGATAACACAATTTTTTTGGCTGATTTACTTGATATTTACTGTATTTCAATATTTTTTTTTCTAAAATTCATATAATTTGAATTTTGTCTGATTTTTTTAGTTCTGAACAATAAAGTCAGTTTTAAATAATGATTGAAACTTCAGATCTACAAATGCATTACAATTTTTTTTTTTTTTCTGTAAATTTGTAAAAATTAATTGGCAGATCTTAATCAATATGATTATTGTGATATAGGTTGTAGAGTAAGCCACGAGTGATCGTACACCATCGATGATCGAATATGCTCGTGTGCATTCTGCTAACCTGAAGAGAACACTACTGCCACCAAAGTCTAAAGCAAAGTCCCCTCTACTACTGATATGGCTTTCATCCAATTTGAAGTTGTGTATTATAATAATAATAAATTAAAAAGTAAAAATTTCGAACGCAGGTATGTTCGGTTAATTAGCATAAGTTTTCGATTCCCTCGGTTTTCTTCACACAGCAAGAGCATGAGATGGAATTTATTGTAAGCCTAGACATGTTGTGTCCTTGTACTTTTTTGTACAGTGAAACTCAAATGTTTCGAGCGAGTGCAGTGCTGATAGCATGGCGCTACATACGGAGAGGACACGCCCACAAAATCGTTCGCACCTTGTTTTCAACTTGTACGTCTAGTAATTCACTTTATTACGACAAAATTACTACTTAGTGAGACAGAGTATTATATGAGACATCAAAAAAATAATTTCATGTCTAGCAACAATCTTGACAAAAGTAAGTTTCTGGAATTGAGCATCTGTTGGTCAGAGTAGTACACTTAAAATCATACCATGTATTACAATGATCACAAACAGATCCATAGGCTTTCATCATCATCTCATACACAATACCACAACAGGACATTCAGCTACACTTTTCTTCTAATGACTTCTGTTCTGTGAAACAAACACTAGTCAGCTTCACAGGTTTTGCGGACTCATTCTTGCAGTTCTCCTCTCTTTTATTAGGTACTTTAACAAAATATATTAACACTGTTTGAATGAATTTCCAACTCACCACTAGTGACTTTATAAGGTGTCCAGTACCACCTTTATTTGAGCTAAGAGTACAACCTACTAAATGTATTAACACAGGTTGAATGAGTTTCTTTAACTTACTACTAGTGACTTTAGAGAGATGTCCAGTACCACCTTTATTTGAGCTAAGAGTACCACCTTTATCTGAGCGAAGAGTACGACCTACTAACTGTATTAACACAGGTTGAATGAGTTTCTTTAACTTACTACTAGTGACTTTAGAGAGATGTCAGTAACCACCTTTATTTGAGCTAAGAGTACCACCTTTATCTGAGCGAAGAGTACGACCTACTAACTGTATTAACACAGGTTGAAATGAGTTTCTTTAACTTACTACTAGTGACTTTAGAGAGATGTCCAGTACCACCTTTATCTGAGAGAAGACTACGACCTACTAAATGTATTAACACAGGTTGAATGAGTTTCTTAACTTACTACTAGTGACCTTCAGAGAGAGGTCCAGTACCACCTTTATCTGAGCGAAGACTACGACCTACTAAATGTATTAACACCGGTTGAATGAGTTTCTAACTTACTACTAGTGACTTTAGAGAGATGTCCAGTACCACCTTTATTTGAGCTAAGAGTACCACCTTTATCTGAGCGAAGACTAGGACCTACTAAATGTATTAACACAGGTTGAATAAGTTTCTTTAACTTACTACTAGTGACTTCAGAGAGAGGTCCAGTACCACCTTTATCTGAGCGAAGACTACGACCTACTAAATGTATTAACACAGGTTGAATGAGTTCCTAACTTACCACTAGTGACTTTAGAGAGATGTCCAGTACCACCTTTATTTGAGCTAAGAGTACCACCTTTATCTGAGCGAAGAGTACGACCTACTAACTGTATTAACACAGGTTGAATGAGTTTCTTTAACTTACTACTAGTGACTTCAGAGAGAGGTCCAGTACCACCTTTATCTGAGCGAAGACTACGACCTACTAAATGTATTAACAACAGGTTTTGAATGAGTTCCTAACTTACCACTAGTGACTTTAGAGAGATGTCCAGTACCACCTTTATTTGAGCTAAGAGTACCACCTTTATCTGAGAAGAAGAGTACGACCTACTAACTGTATTAACACAGGTTGAATGAGTTTCTTTAACTTACTACTAGTGACTTCAGAGAGAGGTCCAGTACCACCTTTATCTGAGCGAAGACTACGACCTACTAAATGTATTAACACAGGTTGAAGAGTTTCTAACTTACCACTAGTGACTTTAGAGAGATCCAGTTACCACCATTATCTAAACAAAGAGAACCACCGTTATCTGAGTGAAGAGTACGACCTACTAACTGTATTAACACAGGTTGAATGAGTTTCTAACTTACCACTAGTGACTTTATAGAGACGTCCAGTACTACCATTATCTAAACAAGAGAACCACCATTATCTGAGTGAAGAGTACGACCTACATGTACCAACTGTATTTACACAGGTTGATTCTTACTTTGTCCAGAGAGAGCTTTTTGATTTTTCTTTCTTCTCTTTCTAACTTCCTTTTTCTTTAGCTTTCAAATCCTCTTCCTTCTTCTTCTTCTTTTCTTCTAATAATCTCAAATTTTGAGCACTAGTTAAAAACCCGGCTGATGTGTTTTGATTCATCTTTGGTAGCTTGCTTGATTTTTCGAGTTTTTTTCTGACAAAAAGAGTGACATTGCTGAAGCACGGGGGAAGATGGATCGAAGACTCACATGACAACTCCTCTGTTAATGGAGTGGAGGACGAATATGCTGCTTCAGCCATAACTGGTATCTCTTATCACCAGGAGGTCATAACCCTCATCCTTTCTTCTCTGAAAGCAAATACATTCTTCTCTGCTGAAGTTAATTGGAAGAGTGGTGTGTAAATGAGAAAGCTGTGAGTCTATGGGTAGTAAATGAGGAGGTGGTGAGTCAGAAATTGGTGAATTTGAGGGTGGTAATTCAGAGTTGGAGGTAAATCTGGAGATTCAGGTTGTGATCTATATGCTCTTCGATATCTTGACATGGCTGGGCTAAAGAGTGGAATATATTTTAAACCATTTCTTTCACACAATGAGAGGGGCTATAAGGAGATGATGGCTTTTCAGCATTAATTCATCTGGGTTGAAAGGATATATTCCTGTAGTCTTAAATCCCCCAATGATGTTCTTCATCATCATCCCATTCTTCCAGGCTCTCCAAATAACTCAGAAAACTGAAAACGGGTAATAACCTTTCCTCTATTCGCTGTGAGGTAAATTGTGGCATTCCTCCTCCAGTATGGCCTTGAGAGGACCAAAACACCCCTTGTCTAGTGGCTGTGTTTTGTGAGTGGTGTTAGGAGGAAGGCACAAAAAACAATATAACTTTCTCCTCAGCTGCCCTCCTGATGGTGGCAGGATTAAAGTGTGATGAGTGACCATCTAGTACAAGTAAAAGTGGTCGACTAGCTGGTGCATAGGTTAAAAAATGATTCTGAAACCAAGCGTCAAAAATTTCACTATCAATCCACCCAGAACTGGATAAACCATACATGGTTCAGGCACCTCTCCAAATGTAAGCTCTGCTTTCAGAATTTTTCGATCAAAGATGACAAGTGGAGGTATAGCATAACCAGCTGCATTGCAGCAAGCTAGAACTGTAATCTGTGACTTGTTGCCTGAAGAGATAGCACTTGGGTGTTGCTGACCTCGCTTACATACAATTTGTGGGGACTTAGGATCAAGTGAAACCCACTCTCATCCATATTAAATATTAATGATGGACAATTCATAATATCATTGTTAAGCAAAGTTGACTCTAACTCTTGGAAGTATCTTACTAAGATTTCTGGTTTAGCACAGTAAGCACGAGCTTGAGAGAGTGGTTCAGGTTTGCGTAATACAAGCTCAGGGTGTCGTTTTTTTAAAACCTTCCCACCAACCATGACTACATGAACGGTCCGTCAGACCTTTACGAGTAAGGACATCTTGAACCAATGCAATCACATCTCTCCTACTGTAACTGTAACCAACATATGCACACTCGGTTACAAAATGAATCAGTTCATTTTCCTCTCCTCGTCAGAAAGATACTTTACTGGACCACTTCTTTTCCCAAAGGAACACGACCTGAAACCCTGTCCATAAGAGTGGTTGTTGGAACACCATATTGCATGGCAGCTCTTCCTAAGGACAGTCCTTTATATATTACATCTTCATATGCAGAAAACAGCTTTTCCTCATCATAGTTCTTGTACTTCAGTGGTCTACCGCTGCATACATTGTGTGAAGGAAGTTGACTCAGGCTATGACCAGGACAGTACACTCGCTCTCTTAGAGGGTCTGCTTCGTAGACTAAGAATCATGCCTACACAGACATTTAGTAATTATAATACAGCATAGCAAAGAAACTGGCAAGAAAAAATATAGCATTTCATTTTAAGGTGGGATGGTTTTGGCTTGCATATACATATTCCCATAGCAAGCAAATTTTGACTGGTCGGCCTACTAGTTGCAGCTAAATTAAGGGGTGTAGTCCATTGAATGGGTGTGGTTTATATATTATTGTAGCTTAAATTGTAACGAATGCACTGCTATACTGCATGTTACTAGCTAGCAATGTATTACATGCAATAGCGTCAAAGTTCAACTTTGCCCCCAAAAGTGGTCAGGCCATGGCCTGACCAGCCTGCTACGGGCCTACAAGGTTACACAACCATAACCATGCTTATACTTTATTATTGTCCCATTTGATTTGGGATTTGGTTGTATGATTATAACATCATCATACTTGACAAATATCCATCAGAAAAACACAGACTACAATTTTAGCTATCAGTTTAGGTCGGCTGTACAGGTGCCGACACAAGACAAAACGCTAGACTCACTTTCTTTCTATTGTTTCACAAAAGCGAAGTTTATCTCTCACCTTCTAACACGTTTTTCTCAGCCACGTGTGGTGATTGATTTTGTGGGCGTGTCCTCTCTCCGTTTGTAGCGCTATGCTATCAGCACTGTACTCGCTCGAAACATTTGAATTTCACTGTACAGAAAGTACAAGGACACAACATGTCTAGGCTTACAATAAATCCATCTCATGCTCTTGCTGTGTGAAGAAAACCGAGGGAATCGAAAACTTATGCTAATTAACCGAACATACCTGCGTTCGAAATTTTTACTTTTTAATTTATTATTATTATAATACAAACTTCAAATTGGATGAAAGCCATATTCAGTAGTAGAGGGACCTTTGCTTTAGACTTTGGTGGCAGTAGTGTTCTCTTCAGGTTAGCAGAATGCACACGAGCATGTTCGATCATCGATTGGGTACGATCACTCGTGGCTTACTCTATGTAACAAAATCTTTGATACTGTTTTGTTACTATTGTATTGGAATTTTCTGTTTACCAAAATTTTCTTTTACAACTATTAAATGTTTCTATTATATCTCTAATAGTAAAGTCATAATTAGTTCTAACATTTGGTAGACAGTCAATTCCAAAGGTAAAGTAGTAATCAAAATATTATCAAAAGAATTTTTCTACATGCAGCTTATATTATCATATATTAGTACTAATTACTTTTTTTCAGTGATATACTGAGACACAATCAACAATAATCTTCCCAATATTAGAATTATAACTTGACCTGACAGACAGACTGTTACTGACATATCTAAACATTCATATAAGCTGTAAAAAGTGTTATATTCTTTCAGCTTAATGTATTTATGTGCCATTGATAACTACATGTTGGAGAAAAGAAAGTCAGTTATATTGTTATAATACATAAATATACATATATATATTATATATTAGTAGGGTTATCACTAACTTTCTTTATATGTTCTGTTTACTCCTTACAGTTGTAGTCCACCTATGACTAGTTACAGATCCAGTAAAATTTCTGCAGTTCTTCGTTTGGTTGTGAAAAAAATTAATAATAATAATTTAATCAATTTACTCATAATTGGAATTTACGGTATACCTCGAGGGCGACTATTCAACTCGATTCTAATCTACTTTACCGGCAGTTCTCGTGAAAAAAAAAAACTTCATACTCTTCTTACTTAATCATAGGAGAGTTATTGGTAAGCGATAATAACTATATTGGCGCATTTTTATGATGCTCAATATTTCATTTTAGAATTTTATTCCTACAAAACTTCAATTAATTGGGGGTATTTTGCGCTCATAAGGAAGTACTATTAGTCACCTTACTACTACGAAGTAATCGTCTAGTATCTTGGTGATTCGTCATCTGAGCAGATTTTTGAAAAAAATGGCGGCCAGCAGAGCCGGCATCCCTTATGGATTCCTCATTGATGCCTATCATGCTCATGATGGAGATTCACTGAAAGTGATTGCTGAAGTGAAAAGTACATATCCTAGTGTGTACATTGGCAAAAAAGATCGATTCATTCAGACCATAAAAAGAATCATTTCCCCAACTATACCGTCTATAAAAGGGAAAATTTCAATCGAGGGGGATGCATTACTTTTATACCGAGAAAAGATCTGGAGGCCACGAATTCGAAACTTTAGTAAGCCATATAGTATTGAAATTGTAATGATACAATTATCACTCATTTAGGAAAGCTTCAATTGTGTCATGCCACTTCAGCTATTCCTGGATTTAGTCCCGAATCACAAACTGAGGAGACTCAGGAGATGTGTACTTCTGGTATAATATGAAGCTGTACCATCATTCATTGATCAACGTGCTCGATATGCACCGCAAAATGTAAAAAGACGTGAAAACTGTAAGCATATTAAAATACGAACATTAAGAAGAGAATTAATAGCATTAAAAAGACTGTGAGGTAAAAAGGATGAAGTTATAAATAATCTTCACAAGATATTAAGACCATTGAAGAGAAAAAGGACAAATAATAAAAAGGCTTCAAAAACAGTATAATCTGGCAATATTGGATTTTGAGAAATTGGACGCAGACTTTCTATGTAATGGTGACTCTGAAGAAATACCCATTTCAAGGACCGACCAATCACCGTGTACCTTTGATGGAAAAAAGTACTTACCTGCAGTACAAGCACTTTATTACTCTTTACTGGCTTCACAAATACCCCCAGGGAAAAATACGTAACATAATAAAAGATGTTGTTAAGGCTTTTATTCCTGATATTGACGTGGAAACTTTACAGTTACCTGGTAGCACTTGTGCTAATTACATGCGCAGGGAAGAGCTAAAGACAGTTTGTATGGCTCATCAGGTTGAACTGCTATCGGAGGCTGATAATTTATATCTGAACAGTGATGGTACCACAAAAAATCAACATAAATTAAATGCTATTGTTTTTAATGGTGTCGTTCTTTCAATTAGTGAAGTTCCAGATGGCACAGCTGGACTCAATTATTGGAGATTTAGATCATCAACTTAAGAAGCTTAGATGTTTCGCTGAAAAGTTAGGTATTCCTAATAATAAGATGTTGAATTGGTCAATGATTTGTGCCTCGACTTCTGATTCAGCATCTACGCAGAAACGCTTGAATGATCTTATACAACAATGCAAAGATGACGACATAAAAAGCACTTCCTATGCAGGCAGTGAAAGTATGGATATTGTACGTAGTTTCTGTGCAATGCATTTAGGAGTTAACCTTCGTAAAGCATTTGTTACAGCACAAATAGAATGGCAGGAAGTTATTGATTCATTTGTTTATGAATGTTGTAAACTATTTAGTAGTCATGGAAGTCCTGAATATGGAGTCCATATTCAATTTCAGGACTTTTTAAGTTACCGTGCGAGTCAAATGGATGATAACCAAACTTATTATCAAACTTGTCGTAATATATCACTCTCTCATCAAATTGGAAGTAGGTACTTCGTGACTTCTCACAATGCAACTAAAATTGTCTTTCTTTCTAATGCTGCCATTGAATTTCTGGAGTTTACCAACAAGTCTAACGATGGAAATAAATTGGAGAAAAGATGTATTTTGTAAGTTGACTGATAGCTGTGTTATAGATTTGCTGAAATTGATGCTTTAATATACTATCATGTGTACGCTGACTTGGTCTTATTAGCGAAGTCCAGAGAACTTAAAAAGACTGTATACAGTATGCGAGAACACTATTTAGAGCTAAAAATTTTTTTGGAAAAATTAGAACAATCTCCTGAAATCGTACGTAATTGCTACTTCAAGTTTTTCCTTCAGAATGTAGACTCTATCATGATACAAAGTTTAATCAGAGAACCCATAAGCACACTTGCTCTGCTTCTGAGTGTTTTCAAGAACATCTCTTCCAAAGCTTACCTGATGATGGTTCATTTTATTTAAAAGTTGTCGCTGGAGCATCTTCTATGAAGGAAAAACTTAGTATGCAAAGGATTTCTTACCGGATGGTCTCTATTGGAATGTTGATGACAAGACAGCAGATGTTTTGAAGAATTTAGAACTGAGCAATGATCTATCGGAATCAATATTGGGTCTTAACAACTACCTCTGCATGGCGTTACCAAATTTAGTGCAGCTCACTAAAAGTAATTTATTTGAAATTAAAAAAAATCACACAATGGAGTGGTTTAATGATTTACTGGAGGAAAGAAGAAAAATAATTATTGAGTTAGCTATGAAAAAACGAAAAGACGTTAGAGAAGATTTCAACAAAACACGAAAGTTCATTTCTGAAAGGAGACAAAGTAGAATGCTCAAAAGAAAAAAAAATTGACACATTAAGCAAAAAAAACAAGCAGATGAAAGAGAAACAACTGTCAAAACTTCATTTGATCAGCTCACTCACTAAGTATGAAACAGCATTAAGTAATATTGAAGGTGAAGATTTACCAAAAGCAAACGAGAGTCAAAGGTTTTGAATTTACTCAAGGAGCAAGTCAGAATTAGAAAGAAGCTTCTCATGCAAAAAACTAAGATCACCTTCACTAGCAATGGACGTAAGCGTCCTTTAAGTGTGTTAATAGAGGAAGTTCGAAGACTAATTAGAGACTCACCTGTTTCAGGACAATGCTCTTCAACTACTGATTGTGATCCGTATGCACTTATTGGTAAAACCATCATGCATAAGTTTATCGTGATGATGAAGAGGAACAGTGGTTTAGTGGTTTTGTATCGGACTATGATGGTGAATTGCACCATATGAATACGAAGATAGCAGTGAAATTTTTTCATTTCAACTTAATAGAAGACCTTTTGCAAGGTGACTTAAAAATTTTAACTTAATTACTTAAATTTATAAATGACATATATCTTTCTCTCCATTTCTTCCTTTCTCAATTCTTTCTTTATTGCTTTTTCTGTCCTCTTCCTTTCTCAATCCTCTTTCTTTATTACATAACTTAATTACTTAAATTTAAAAATGACATGTTATATCTCTCATTTTCTGTCCTCTTCCTTTCTCAATCCTCTAAGTAAATTTATAAATGAAATCTTTCTCCCATTTTTGTCCTCCTCTTCCCTTTCTCAATTCTCTTTCTTTTTTGCGTAACTTAATTATTATCATTAATTTAATATTACATAAATTTAATGAATATAACATTAATTTAACATTCTAATGTTCCACAATGTCTAGTTGGAAATATACAAGGTGATCTTGATTTCCTGCTGCAATTAACTGTATTGATTCATCTTTAGGTACAAGAACACAACACAAAACATATGTTGATGATGGATGAAGCGCTTTGGTGATAATACTTTTTGAAGCATATTTTGTATATACGAACAAAATTATTTTCACCACCCAGAGCAACGAAATCACTGAAGCTGTCAACACCAACAAAACATGATTCATGTGTATTATCTTCAAAAGTAGTTGTACAAAACAGTTCGGTTCAAATCCCATAGTTTTGCTGTGTTATCAGTGCCTATTGTGAGCACTCGAACTCGGACACAAATAGAGTATTACTAACTGTCTTCAAATGTGCCTTAGCTTCAATGAAACGGACTACTTGTATTTCGTATGTCATAGATATAGAACTTGCCTTTTGTTGTCCCAAATGCAATTAAGTGGGGAGAAAATGGGCTGATGTGGACCCCACATGTACTGGCAGAAAGATTAAGACAAAGACGACTATGGCAGTTTGTAAGATCATATAAACGAACAGTTCCATCAGCAGAACAGGAGATAAATGACTGTTTTTCATACCAATCATACCAGGTAAGTCCAGTAACTCTTGACCCGTGTTCAAGATAGCTACGCAACAAAGTCTTTTTTGGATGTCATATATATCTACTGGTCCTTCATTATCAGCTACTAAAACATGAGATGGAGTTTCCGATATATTCTGTCGATTCTTGTAATTAATGTTGAAGCTAGCTATTGTAGGTATCCATGCTGACTGTCAATATTTTCAATCGGTGTTCGTTCCCCATATTTCTGATTAATTTAATGCTGCAACCATGTGTTAAGGCTAGCAAATCCATTGGATCATAGTAGTCTAGTCCTCTAGTTTTCTCCTGACAATTTCCTTTCCCTCAACACCGACAAAGCAATAGGCTCATAATGATAGTATACCTACTCATAAATAATTACATAAATGCATAATTCTAATATCCTGCCATTGACTCGTAAAACTGAATTCAGTATAGTACTGTGTAATTATGTCAGGCACATCCCAAAAACCGTATACAGGGGCATATAGAGATAGTACTTTCATATATACCCATATTATGTTACTGTTTATTCTGTGTACTGTAAAGTATTAATAATAATATGTGGGTGGGGTATCAAAATAATATTACCAAATTTAGATGACAAATCACCAAGATACTAGACATTACTTTGTAGTAGTAAGGTGACTAATAGTACTTCCTTATGAGTGCAAAATGCCCCCAATTGATTGAAGTTTTTGTAGGAATAAAATTCTAAAATGAAATATCGAGAAACATAAAAATGCGCCAATATAGTTATTATTGCTTACCAATAACTCTCCTGTGATTAAGTAAGAAGGGTATGAATTTTTTTTCACGAGAACTGCCGGTAAAGTAGATTAGAGTCGAGTTGAATAGTCGCCCTCGAGGTATAACCGTAAATTCCAATTATGAGTAAATTGATTAAATTATTATTATTAATTTTTTTCACAACCAAACGAAGAACTGCAGAAATTTTACTGGATCTGTAATTAGTCATAGGTGGACTACAACTGTAAGGAGTAAACAGAACTATAAAGAAACTTTAATTTTTTAGTGATAACCCTATATATATATATTTTGTGTTGTATGTATGCACATGTAAATGTATATATAGATATATCATACATATACACATATAATGTATGTATGTATATATATAATATATATATATATATATATATGTTATATATATGTACATATATATATATATGTTGTTGTGTACATATATATATATAATATATATATATATTATGTACATTAGTATATGTATATACATACACTCACCACACACAATAATATATATGGATATAACAATATATGTAACACTGCCAACAAACTGTTAATAAATTATTTTAACATGTCAATATAAGCTATTGTATGACTATGTCAACTGTTGACATATATATATATATATATATATTATGTTTTCAGTCTATTCTATGAACTATTCAATGATTGACCAAATTTTATATGTGGAAAAGACAATTGCAAGTAGTGATGAAGAATCTATTATAAGACATTAATTACACAATTACTGTCAATACAAAAATTCATCTAGTGTACGAAAATATGTGAGAGATAGGTAATGACTTTATGATGTACCATTCAATTCTATAGTTGTAACATATCTTAAACTGTTCCATTACACAACAAAGTAATCTTAGCTTGTGTTTTCTTTCAATTCAAGTTTATAATACAATTATAGAATTAAGTTTAACTGATGTACTTGGATCAATAAAGCTAGCTTATTACTATGCTAATTTATTGTTTAATTTCAACTTTAGTCTAATATATACAATGTATTGTATTTCTTTATTCTAGTCTGTTTGTACTTTAGATATAAACAAGGGTAGGGCATCTGTGTTGTTTTTCTCTTGATAGGAAGTCTTATATTGCTGACTACCTGTCAACGCCTATCAAAGGTGACAATAGTATATTAGTAACTAGAACAGTGTGGTGTTGATTACTTCTCAGTATTTCATCACATTATTATATGTGCCAATAATGACTATAGATTAGATAAATCAACCAATCACTTTGTAGAGTGTAATGTTTTTAGAGAGCATATGTATTAACAATAGATCATACTTTAAATAAATGCACATAGCTCATTGATAGAATTTAAAGTCTATTGACAAACAGATTACATTAATGTACTTGAATACCTGCATCTTCACTTGTTTATTAATTTTATAAGTCTTTCAATTCTTTATATTTATCTTTAGTTTTGTCACTTTATTCTTATGATTCAGCTCAGCCTTCTAATTTTCAGAGTGTAGCACATTGTCCTTCTTTTATTTTCATTAACATAGACACAATGTACATTGATTGAAAATTGTTTAAAAAGTACATAAAGGAAGCCTTTAAAACAGACATTGTAGATTTGTCATCAGGTTCATCTTGAAGGCAATGAACAACTACTCTACACAGACATATTCGTCACTAATACATTTTAACCAATGTTTTAACTTCCATGTTTACATACTAATAAGTAAAACAGCTTTTGTGATTGAGATTTATCTTTCAAAGAGGAAGGTCTTGTAATGAGCAATAGTAACATAACACTGTTCTTAATAATAACTAATGACAATTACTTTTTGTAGTTGTGATTGATTACTTGTTAGAGCTGTATTAGTTAGTAGCTAGCTGCCTTCTATATGTGCGATATAGTCTATCCTATTCTAGTCTGTTTGCACTTTAAGAAGGGTAGGGCATCTGTTTCTTCCTCTTCATAGTCTTTATTGTGTGTCTAATGTTTGCACCTTGTTATATCAGTAGGGCAACATTAATATATTAGTAACAAGAACAGAGTGATGTTTATTACATAGTTCCAAGTAGTCTGATCATGTATTATGTGTGCCATAAATGATCATTTAGTCAACTAATTTCATTTTAATACATGTGTTCTTGCTGCATAAACAGAATTCACCTGAAGCTAAAATTTTCCTGATGTCTCTGCTCTACCTCTTTTTTGGTTTTAGGTTCAATTCACTTAGTCATGGAACAATTGAAAAGCAAGAAAATATGTGCAGGAAATTTTTTGTGGAAAGTTTTGTTCTATTGTCAATGTTTGATGATGATCACTTCAACATTCTTTTCTTTTTGGTTCACACTATTGGATAATTATTCCTGTAATGAGACATTTGAAAAATGGTTATCAACATGGAGCTGTAGCCAGTGATTCTCCTATTTGCTCTAAAAATAGGAGTAGAAATATTAAAGAAAAATGGATCACTGTCGACTCAGCAATAGCAACTTTGTTCTGTATAGGGGTACACAATTTTCACATTGGCTGGCATTGGAGGTGGTGGTTTTTCTTATGTACTATAATGAATCTATGAAACAACTTTTGCTATTGATTTTCGTGAAAAAGCTCCTCAAGTAATTCCTGAAAAAGTGATGCAGATATTTAAAAATGATAGGAACTCTACAAAAAGAGGTATCTTATATATTTGTTTCTTAATTATTTATTTATTTAAAATAGGTGGATTATCTATTTGTGTACCAGGACAAGTCAAAGGAGTGTATGAAGCTCATCAACAGTTTCGGTCGGTTTATCATTGGTCAGAGCTTATTCAGCCATCTATTGAATTAGCTGAAAAAGGTGTTAAGATTTTACCATCAATGCCAAAATATATTAAAAGGAAAATTGTTTTACAGTGGGTTAATGAATGGAGATTATGCAAATTTAAAGTTAGTTAGTGTAGTTTAGTAGTTTTAAATACAATGACTTCTTTATGCAGACAATTATTAATAAGTCCTAATGGTGAAGTATTAACTGAGGGTACACTTTGAAGCAGCCTGAGTTAGCATTAACTTTAAGAGCTATTGCTGAAGAAGGACCAGACTATTTTTATAACAGTAACTTCACTAAAAAGTTGGTAAAAGATTTGCGAGAACAATACAATAGCATATTAACATTTGAAGATTTCAAAACTTACACTGCAGTTACTCGACCCTGTGTTAATGAGTCGTTTTGATGATGACATGACAATTCATAGTTTTTCCTCCCCCAGCTAGTGGTGCAGTGTTAGCTCTAATATTGATATACTAGATAATGGTAAAAGTTAATTGATCATTAAAAAGTTTGCTTAAATTTTTTTCAGGTTACCTTCAGACTGGAATTAATTTAAGAGCAGAGGCATATCATCGTATTGTTGAGGCATTCAAATTTAGCTTTGGTCAGCATATGTTTTTAGGAGATCCGGACTTCAATGATACTATCAATGAAGTAAGCTACATTAATTTATCGAAACATAGTATTTATATTTTATAGGTTTTGTCAAATATATGATGGATGTTAAAACATCGAAACTAATGCAGGGAAAATTAATGATACAACCACTTATGATGAGACTTTACTACTTAAAAAAACCTACAATATAATCCACCTCCCTTGGAACTACTCATGTTTGTGTTCTGGATGAACATGGTGATGGAGTGGCAATTACTAGTAGCATAAATTTCTAGTAAGAAAAAAGGATTTATTAATAATTTTTTGTTAGTTTTGGTAGTTTCGTGCTATTAAATGTGTTCTCTTTAATAATCATATGCTGTCTTTAATATACCAGGAAGACATAACTCATATGGTTATCATCCCGCTAGAAAGTAATTACTTTAAAGGTGGTGACAGACCTCTTTCAGAAGCAGTCCCTACCATAATTACTAAAAATGGAAAGATAGTCAATGATTATCGGAGCTTCAGGAGGTAAAAGAATAGTAACATCATTGCACAGGTATATATGAATGGAAATTAAATGCATCACTATTACTTGTTAGCATATCTTAGCAAATTATTGGTCTGTTTCAAGTCCCAATAAGTATTAACACCTATGTATTTGTATATTATTCATACTGATATACAAGTGAGCTAGCTGATACACATTATAATTGTCCCAACTCTTAACAGTCACTGACATTATACCATTAAATTACTTCTAATGAGCATAGTAAACATAACACTGATTTCTTAATAATAAACTAATGGACAATTACTTTTTGTAGTTGTGATTGATTACTTGTTAGAGCTATATTGTTAGGTAGTAGCTACCATCTATATGTGGATATAGTCTATCCTATTCTAGTCTTTTTGTTGTTCCACATTTAAGAAGGGTAGGGCAATATGTTTCTTCCTCTTCATAGTCTTTATTGGTGTCTAATGTTTGCACCTTGTTATATCAGTAGGCCACATTATATATTAGTAATAAAAAGAACAGCAGTGATGTTTATTAATAGTTCCAAGTAGCTGCACATGTATCATGTATTGGCCGGGTGTTTTTCCCTGCCATAAATGATCATTTAGTCAACTAATATATTTTAATTACATGTGTTCTTGCTGCATAAACAGAATTCACTTGAAGTTAAAGTTTTCCTGTTGTCTCTGACCTACCTCTTTTGGTTGTAGGTTCAATTCACTTAGTCATGGAACAATTGAAAAAGCAAGAAAGTATGTGCAGGAATTTTTTTGTGGAAAGTTTGTTCTATTGTCAATGTTTTGATGATTTATCATTCAACATACGTGCCTTTCTGGTTCACACTATTGGATGATTATTCCTGTAATGAGACATTGAAAACAGGTTATCAACATGGAGCTGTAGCCAGTGATTCTCCTATTTGCTCTAAATAGGGAGTAGAAATATTAAATAGAAAAATGGATCAGCTGTCGACTCAGCAATAGCAACTTGTTCTTATATAGGTACACCATTTTCACTTGGCTGGCATTGGAGGTGGTGGTTTCTCTTATGTACTATAATGAATCCATGAAACAAACGTTTGCTATTGATTTTCGTGAAAAAGCTCCTCAAGTAATTCTGAAAAAGTGATGGAGATATTTAAAAATAATAAGAACTCTACAAAAGAGAGTATCTTATATATTATTTTCTTAATTATTTTTTTTTACAATAGGTGGTGTATTAGCTATTTGTGTGCCAGGACAAGTCAAAGGATTGTATGAGCTCATCAACAGTTTGGTCGTTTATCTTGGTCAGAGCTCATTCAGCCCCCCATCTATTGAATTAGCTGAAAAAGGTGTTAAGATTTTACCATCAATACCAAACAAATTAAAAAGAAAATTGTTTACAGTGATTTAATGAACGGAGATTATGGCAAATTTAAAGTTAGTAGTGTAGTTTAGTAGTTTTAAAATACAATGACTTCTTTATGCAGACAATTATTAATAAAGTCCTAATGGTGAAGTATTACCTGAGGGTAACACTTTGAAGCAGCCTCAGTTAGCATTAACTTTAAGAGCTCTTAGCTAAGAAGAAGGACCAGACTACTTTTACAACAGTAACTTCACTAAAAAAGTTGGTAAAGATTTGCGAAGTTGAACGAAACAGTAGCATCTTAACATTTGAAGATTTTCAGAAATTACTCTGCAGTTACTCGACCTGTGTTAATGAGTCGGTTTGATGATGACATGACAATTCATAGTTTTACCCTCACCCAGCTAGTGGTTGCAGTGTTAGCTCTAATATTGAACATACTAGATAATGGTAAAAGCTATTGATCATTTAAAAGCTTACATAAATTTTTTTTCTTAACTGAAGTGGAATTTAAGAGCAGAGGCATATCATCGTATTGTTGAAGCATTCAAATTTAGCTTTGGTCCCAGCATATGTTTTAGGAGATCCTGACTTCAATGATACTATCAATGAAGTAAGCTACATTATTTTATCGAACATAGTATTTATATTTATAGGTTGCTCAAATATATGATGGATGTTAAACATCGAAACTAATGCAGGGAAAAATTAATGATACAACCACTTGATGAGACTAGGAGACTACTTAAAAAACCTACAATATAATCCACCTTCTCTGGAACTACTCATGTATTGTGTTCTGGATGAAACTGGTGATGGAGTGGCAATTACTAGTAGCATAAATTACTAGTAAAAAAAAAAGATTTATTAATAACGTTTTTGTTTTTTGGTAGTTTAGTGCTATTAAATGGTGTTCTCTTAATAATCATATGCATGACATTTATATACCAGGAAGACATAACTCATATGGTTATCCTCCCAATAGAATTAATTACTTAAAAGGTGGTTGACAGACCTCTTTATCAGCAATCCCTACCATAATTACTAAAAATGGAAAGATTAGTCATGATTATTGACAGGAGCTTCAGGAGGATTAAGAATAACAACATCAATTGCACAGGTATATGAATGTCCCCCCCCCCCCCAATGAGAAATTAAATGCATCACTATTACTTGTTAGCATATCTTAGCAATTATGGTCTGTTTCTCAGTCCAATATAGTACATTAACATGCCCTATTTACTTGTATATTATTGTACTGATACACAAGTGAGCTAGCCGATCACCGTTATAATAGTCCAACTCTTAACAGTCACATGACAATGTACCATTAAACTACTTCTATTAATACTCTACAGGTTATATTAAATGTTTTCAAGTTCGGTATGTCATTAAATGAGTCAGTAACAAGCCCACGATTGCATCATGGACTAATAATCCCAAACGTTGTTTGAGAGTTGAAAAAGATTTTCCTGAATCTTATGTCAAAAGGTTAAGAGAGTGGGCACCATGATGTAATGTGTATGTGTCCTACAATACAACGCTAGGGTTTGTGCAGGCTATTTATAAAAATAATGAGTGATTTATGCTGTAAGTGATAAACGAGGAGATGGTCAACCAGCAGGGTTACTAGTCCACATGATGATAATTACTGTTAATGCTATTTCTTATAATTATTCCTAATCTTTTATGTGTTTTTTCATTTAAAAAATGCTTTGAAAGTGATAATTCATGTGTTATCATAGTATGATCAATATCAAATGCTTTTTCCTGATTTGTTTAATAATAATAATTAATATCAAAAAGATAAATTTATGATTAAAAAAATGTGAAGTTAAAGTGAACATGCGTAAATAATTTATACATGCTTTGCTATTGTTCACCTTTCTTTATGGCTCTAGTATTGGATAACACACTTTTCTAGTGTTTATAATTATATATGTTAGTGTACTAACCTAAAGATTACCAGTTTGGTTTAATTAGCTTTCTTTTATTAGAATATGCACTACTAAGATTACCTTCTTCCCTCTTATTGACTACATCATTAGCTGAGATTTTTCTTTGGCCCTCTAATTCCTTCACTATTAAACTACTCCACTATGTATTTTTTTAATTTGTGATAATTAGTTAAATTTAAAGAATATTATATTTATCTCAAATTGAATAGGTCACAACCTTCCTACACCACAAACAGTATACCTACCCTTTTGCTTTTAAAACTGGCTTTACTAGTAGATGACACATCACAAGTAGTAGTAGTAGTCTTTTTTTACTATTGCTTTTGGCATTCTCAATTGGTTTTAGTATAAGATAATAACCAGTATCTTTATTAGGGAATACTTTTTTTCTTCATAGCAATATCTTAAACAGAACATGTATGTGGTTTAATAATGAGTCATTTTGTGTGGTGATTTAATAAAAACTATAGAATTAAAACTACTAAAGGGATTTGTTTAATAATCAAAGTTTTAGAAAATTAATAATAATGGTTGCAAAATACTACCATATGTTTGTGGAATGCTAGAATGAAGAAGGCTTGATTATAATCACTCTAATTTCCTAGATTTAATGCAATGACAAATAGTTTCATAAAATGAACACAAGTATACTGAAATACAATTATAACACAATGTAAGGCTGTTTTGTATTCATTAACCGAATGCATTAAATAGGGCCAATGTCTGGTTTATTTACAGAAAACACTCCTTCTCAGTTCTAACATCCATTATCAATAAGACATCATATGTCTGAACCACTTACATCATGCCACAATATCAAAGGTATCATCAATTCAACATGGACAATCTCCAATGGTAATATGATCCTGTACTTTTGCTCATCAGCCAAGATAGACCTTTGAAAAGGGAAATCTGTCTTTCCAATAGACAAAATAGTTTTTGTGTTCATGTCAGTCATGGATACCTCCACCCTTCAGCAAATCTTACATAAGATCTGTTATGTTTCTTCATTACTTTGTCCCATCTTTTCATTCTCTGGTATGAATACTAAATACAACTTGTTGTAGTACACTAATTTTTTCTCTATTATAAAGAGTAATACGTTCCACAGTTTGGTTTAATAGTTGAGCATACTGGTATTTCTGTTGTAGAATTGTAGTGAATGGAACAAATTATCATAATGGTTTATATCTCCTTATCCACAACTTTGGCATATCAACAATTACTTCCATCTCATGTAGGTAGGAACCTGTATGTCATGCCCCTGGTTATTCCTATGGTAACTGTGTTATTCCTATGGTAACTGTTGTACCTCCAGACCTCTGTAGGGTGATTGACCTGTCCATGATTAATAAAATTTTAGCTTTTTTTTATATAGTGTAGTTGTGTTCTAGAAACTCTAGCTTTACGATTAGTTCAGCAGTCACAACAATGTTATCATAACGTTTGTCAGAATGTCTCCTCTCCTATTTTCAGTTGGAGTTCATTGTGTTGTAATATTCATAGGGGTGTGTCTTCAAATGCCAACTGGATGCTGCTTTGCTAGTCCGTGGATTCAGTTCATTGAGGGTGAAGTCCAATTGATCCAAAATGTGCATATAGATGAATATCCATTCTCAAAAGGTTGACTCTTCCTCTCATGTCTATAACAAATTGAATAGGCAGGTTATTAACATATACTTTACATTTTAGGCAAGTACTGGGTTTTGCACGTGAGAATACTAATACTAAAGCTCCCTTGGATGTTTGGTCTGTGGAGAGGAAGGTTCCTTGTTACAGTACTGCATTGTGGCTCTATAACCTTGATCCAGGTGCTTTTCTTTCCTACATTTAAAGAAAATAACTGGTCTAAATGGATATTCTGCCTTTATACTTGTAGTTCAAATCTTTTTCGAAGACATTTCTTTGTCAGCCTTCGCCTCCTCAGTAGATTCTTCTACGTACGTATGCGGAAGGCGGACATCCAATTCTAGTTCATAATTTCATATCTGCCTTGAAATTTCCAAAAAAATATCCATTCCAATTCTATTTTCCATTGCTCAATGAGTGATGTGAGCACCGCGAGACTCCTCTTAGAATTAATGGAGCGAAGTGAAAGTTTCCATTTGGGGTTTAGGTATAGAATTTTAGTTGTTAAATATTCCATCAAAGGATAGAAAATAGAATTGGAATTAGAATTTCTGGGAAAACTGCTAAGTAAAATTGAATATTTTTGGAAAAACTTCAAAGCAGAATATGAAATTACGAAGTATAAATCGATGGCCCCCTTCGACTTCCTACATTTGCGCTCTGTCAGTCATCCTGACCGTATATATATAGATACCAATTATCTGTCTCCTCCCACTTCTTAACCACAACTGAACTTTCGCAGTGGTCAATCTAGTCGCCCAAATTTCCTTAGGTACTGCAATTGTTACCAGGCAGATTACACTATAAACTGATGTCCTTGAGCTGGATAATTTAGTAGTAAGATTGATACTGAATAATATATATTATATATATATATATTATATATATATATATATATATATATATATATATATATATACATTAAAGATTAATTGCAGCCATTTACAGAAATTGGTGCACGTGATATTTTTTTTTTTATTTTTAGTAACACATATACATCATAGGTCAGAGCATAATGGAATATTCTAAGTATCACCAAAAAACAAGGACAAATAAATGGCAATAGGAATGACTAGTGATAAGTAAAACCTGTCACCTAAACTGACATTATCACTAACCAAGTGTGAACAATTACTCATGTGTAATCAAGAAAAAAGTATTTTAGTAGAAAACATATTGACTTACAATTACATGTCCATTAAGATGTGACAATTTGCAAACAATATGGACAGCAATATAGACTTCCCTATCAAGAGGAATCAACAAATGCCCTACCCTTGTTTAATAAATAGAGCACAGAAAGGAAATAGACCACATTGTACATATAGAAGGTGTCTTTGCCTTAACAACTCATACATTACACGAATCTCATAGCTGTAACAATCAGTCAGTTACAATTACATGTAACTACTACATGACTTGTCATTAGTTTGTTTAGAGAACAGATTTGTGTTTAATACAGTATCTTGTCATGTATTATATGTAACAATGGATTGATTAAATAAATTAATCAATTTTTCCAATTCTATATATAATCCTGCATGCATGCATATTTAAATATATACATGTATATATATGAAGCAACTACTTTTTACTCATTGTTTTCTTTGATATTCCTCCTTTTTTTTTTTCATTCACCTGTTCATGAATAAATTGAAAAGTAGAAAAAACATACACAGGAATATTTGGTAAAATGTTTATATTTGTAATATATTAAAATAAAAACAGAGTGATGTTTAATATGTACTTAATTCATTTTAATACATGTGTTCTTGCTGCATAAACAGAATTCACCTGAAGCTAAATTTTCCTGTTATTTCTGCTCTACCTCTTTTTTTGGTTTTAGGTTCAATTCACTTAGTCATGGAACAATTGAAAAGCAAGAAAGTATGTGCAGGAATTTTTTGTGGAAATTTTTGTTCTATTGTCAATGTTTTGATGATTATCACTTCAACATTCGTTCCTTTTTGGTTCACACTATTGGATAATTATTCCTGTAATGAGACATTGAAAAATGGTTATCAACATGCAGCTGTAGCCAGTGATTCTCCTATTTGCTCTAAAATAGGAGTAGAAATATTAAAGAAAAATGGATCAGCTGTTGACTCAGCAATAGCAACTTTGTTCTGTATAGGGGGTACACAATTTTCACTTGGCTGGCATTGGAGGTGGTGGTTTTCTTATGTACTATAATGAATCTATGAAACAAAACTTTTGCTATTGATTTTCGTGAAAAAGCTCCTCAAGTAATTCTGAAAAAGTGATGGAGATATTTAAAAATGTTAGGGACTCTACAAAAAGAGGTATCTTATATATGTATTATTTCTTAATTATTTATTTATTTACAATAGGTGGATTATCTATTTGTGTGCCAGGACAAGTCAAAGGATTGTATGAAGCTCATCAACAGTTTGGGTCGTTTATCTTGGTCAGAGCTCATTCAGCCATCTATTGAATTAGCTGAAAAAGGTGTTAAGATTTTTACCATCAATACCAAAATACATTAAAAAGAAAATTGTTTACAGTGATTTAACGAACGGAGATTATGGAAATTTAAAGTTAGTTAGTGTAGTTTAGTACTTTTTAAATACAATGACTTCTTTATGCAGACAATTATTAATAAGTCCTAATGGTGAAGTATTAACTGAGGGTAACACTTTGAAGCAGCCTGAGTTAGCATTAACTTTAAGAGCTATAGCTGAAGAAGGACCAGACTACTTTTATAACAGTAACTTCACTAAAAAGTTGGTAAAAGATTTGCGTGAACAATACAATAGCATATTAACATTTGAAGATTTCAGAAATTACTCTGCAGTTACTCGACCTGTGTTAATGAGTCGGTTTTGATGATGACATGACAATTCATAGTTTTCCTCCCCCAGCTACTGGTGCAGTGTTAGCTCTAATATTGAACATACTAGATAATGGTAAAAGCTAATTGATCATTAAAAAGCTTACTTAAATTTTTTTTCAGGTTACCTTCAGACTGAAGTTAATTTAAGAGCAGAGGCATATCATCGTATTGTTGAGGCATTCAAATTGGCTATGGCCAGCGTATGTTTTTAGGAGATCCTGACTTCAATGATACTATCAATGAAGTAAGCTACATTAATTTTATCGAACAGTAGTATTTATATTTAATAGGTTGTCAAATATATGATGGATGTTTAAAACATCGAAACTAATGCAGGGAAAAATTAATGATACAACCACTTATGATGAGACTACTACTTGGAAAACCTACAATATAATCCACCTTCTCTTGGAACTACTCATGTTTGTGTTCTGGATGAACATGGTGATGGAGTGGCAATTACTAGTAGCATAAATTATTAGTAAGAAAAAAAAGATTTATTAATAACGTTTTTGTTAGTTTTGGTAGTTTCGTGCTATTAAATGGTGTTCTCTTTTAATAATCACATACGTGTCTTTAACATACCAGGAAGACATAACTCATATGGTTATCCTCCCAATAGAAGTAATTACTTAAAAGGTGGTGACAGACCTCTTTCATCAGCAGTCCCTACCATAATTACTAAAAATGGAAAGATTGTCATGATTATTGGAGCTTCAGGAGGTAAAAGAATATCAACATCAATTGCACAGGTATATATGAATGAGAAATTAAATGCATCACTATTACTTGTTAGCATATCTTAGCAAATTATGGTCTGTCTCAGTCCAATATAGTATTAAACCTATTTACTTGTATATTATTTGTACTGATATACAAGTGAGCTAGCTGATACACATTATAATTGTCCAACTCTTAAACAGTCACATGACATTATGCCATTAAACTACTTCTATTAATACTCTACAGGTTATATTAAATGTTTTCAAGTTTGGTATGTCATTAAATGAGTCAGTATCGAGTCCACGATTGCATCATGAACTTATCCCAAACGTTTTGAGAGTTGAAAAAGATTTTTCCTGAATCTTATGTCAAAAGGCTAAGAGAGTGGCACCATGATGTTAATGTGTCCTACAATACAACACTAGGGTTTGTGCAGGCTATTTATAAAAATAATGGAGTGATTTATGCTGTGAGTGATAAAAGAAGGAGACGGTCAACCAGCAGGTTACTAGTCCACATGATGATAATTACTGTTAATCTATAATTATTCCTTATTTTTTATGTGTTTACGTTTTCAATTAAAAGAAATGCTTTGAAAGTGATAATTCATGTGCTATCATAGTATGATCAATATCAAATACTAGTTCCTGATATGTCCAGTATTATTTATTGTTTATATACTAGTTGGCAAATACATGACTATTAAACTTTATTAACAATTATTTCATTTTTGTAAGGACTTCCTAAGTGCTTCATTTAAAAATTTTTTTATATGACTATACAGCCATATTTTGTTTATAAGCTATAAGTAAGAAAGGTAACCTTGGAACTGTTATTGGTATTGACCACAACGTTTCTCTACATAACGGGAAACCTACTGAAACTATTTTGTATTATTAAAACAAAAAGATAAAAATTATAATAAAAAAGGTTGAAGTTAAAAGTAAACATACTTCAATAAGTTAAATACACATTGTATTGTTCAACTTTCTTCATGACTCTAGTTATTGGAAAACACACTTTTCTAATGTTTTACTATTTAGCTTTGTTCTTGGAATAAGAACCTTAAAGATTATCATTAATTTTAGTAAATTATGTCTTACGTAATATATATTATGTTAAAAGAATAGTAGCAGTTGTATGTATTACTGACCTTTTTTGCTACTTCTACACAAAATGACTATACAGTGTATACACACATTGTTTTAATTAACAAAATCATGGATATTGATTTATTAATTATCTGTCTGTGTAGACAGAGTAAATTTATTTAAAATCAGCAATTATAATTTCATTCACACACACTGAATACAATTGCCAGCATAAAAAAGTTTAATGTCATAATAAATAGTGAGTTTTTAGATAGTATTGAAAATTTTTGTCAAAGTATAAAACAGAGTATCTACTTTTATTCTGATTTGTTTGTGTCTCTGCTTTTGAATTATTTCACTATAAGTTGCATATGACAACTGTTGTAAAGTTTAATTATATATCTATTGGCCCACATTACTATAACATCTAATACTATTGTCCAATTTAAAACACCTTATGGCTATGTAAAATATATTATTACCATCTGTACTATCATCAATGTATTGTCATTTTTTAAAATGAATCTACAAATACTGATTAATACTAAAATGTGAGCTTTGACATGATTAGTAACGATCAATATGAATATGTACTTTCAGTATTGTTTGTACCATTATTTGCTCAAACACTTTTGCACCAAACTGTTTGTATTATCTTAAGATTTTAACTGGAATACTGTTAACTTAAGTATTTGCTATTATCAATTAAAAAACTACACACAAATACAGTGAAATAATTAAAACTCAAAAAATAGTAAGGATATTTCTACTTACATTTTAAATTTATAATGTTTAATATAATGTAATGTAAGTATCTCTGTTAATTTCAACTCATATTGCAATAATAAAAAGAATAATTATTAGCACAAAACATAATAACATAATGACTTTAAATTTCTTGTCATTAGAGGTAGCCAACTCCATAAATTTCTCATTTGCGTCTTGTAACTCCTTCTATGAAAATACACTGGTATGATTGTAAATATTTTATAGTTTTATACCCACTTGTAATGTAGCTCTCCTCTTTTGCTTCATAACTAGCTCTCTTTCAGTTCTGTCACTAGAGGTGTTCCTCTCTCCGAGAGAGGAATGCTGTGTTCCTCGTATCTCTAACCTATTAAGAATAATGTCAAAGCTCACTATGTTTGTGACAGTAAATATTTAAACTAAATCATTATATCAACCTAATCATATGTTCTAATAATTAATAGGAGTACTAATTGTATATTTGTAAATACCAATATAATACTATATCACATGTACATGATAGTATATGTAGTATAAACTTAATTATGGTACATGTTCATTAGGAAATGCATGATGATGTCAAT
Source organism: Gigantopelta aegis (assembly GCF_016097555.1). NCBI lineage: Eukaryota > Metazoa > Mollusca > Gastropoda > Neomphalida > Peltospiridae > Gigantopelta > Gigantopelta aegis. The sequence goes on from NW_024533230.1 coordinate 58,619, forward strand.
AGTCTAAGCATTTACTGATACATGAAATAAAAGAACCTTCAATATATATGTCGTTCTATTATATTTGAAATAATATTTTAACATGTGTTTAAGGTGTCTATTTTCTTTAGTAAATTTAGAAATTCTTACTTCTAACTTCTAAATCTCGAGTTTTAGCGATATTAATTTGGCGAGCCTCTAATGCAGTCTGGTATACAAGTAATTTTAATCAATACAAATGAGCAAATCAACAACAATGATATTTATACATTATATGTATGAATCAGTATATACCGGACAATTGACATTATCTTTATTTGAGTCATTAACATTAGGTTCTGATTGAGGGAGACGTTGTGAAGGTTGACTATCTGTGAGGTCCTATAAAATCACGACAAGTATTGGTATAAACACAGATACATGTAGTAGTGCTAACTTCATTGTAATGACTGAATTGATAGATGGGATGATCATAGCTGGTAATGGGTCTTTGGTTAACGCCATTATTTTCACCATGATAGATAGAGTCTTGATGAAAATCACCATCTTGTTCATTACAAAACTCTTCATCATATACATCCTAATGAAAAGAGAGAAGTGACTAAATCTAAGCATTAATACATACAACATGTCTAACTTGAGAAAATTCTGATTGAGAAAGAGGCAATGTAGCTTGACTCACTGTCAAGTTTTGTTGAGTTAATGGTTGACTTGGTTGTTGATTAGAGTCCTATATCGTTAACACACATATGCTAGTAGCTGATACTAATACTAACTTGACTATTGATAAGTTGATAGACAAAGGAATCTGGTCTAGGTACATTAGGTACCTGGTGATATATGTAGTAAAGATAAGAGAGTAAGTTCCTGATCATTAACTAGCTGATTATTATAACAATGTGAAGGTGGTATAGAGGTGATGCATAAACAAACTGTGTGGTAAGTTCAGCTGAAATAGCAGCATTATGATCAGGACCAATATAACTGATGTGATCATGTGATCTATAGTACTCATCATCTAAGGAGATACAATAATAACACAAATTTAGTTTTTATTAGAAATAAACTAACAATGTTGGTCATACATCTGATAGGGTTCAAAAAACTGATGGTGGTGATAATGGAAGGAGAGCCTCTTTACCATTGTGTGTAGTACAAGGAATTAGAGGATCATCCTGTAGTTAGATATGTTCAGTTAAATAATAATAAGATCATGCTTACATTATATGGAGTATTACTAACTTACTCTAGACACTACTTTAGAATTACCAATGATGATCATTCTATATTTAGCACGTGTTTATGCCACATTGAGACGACAGGCATCTTTAAAGATCCAATACCTTGACGTTCATTAGAACAAACTCAAGATGAAATAATAAAACCTTTCTCTTGTCCTTGAAAGGCATCAACATTTGCTACCTCTAACACTTCATACAATTTCTGAGACATTTTTTTAAAATTAAATTGCATATACTGGACTACATAAGCATGCTGTCCCTCATAAGGAGTAGTGACTCCAATTTGACAAACCTTGACACCAGTTTTTATGAGTTTTAGTCACTATCTTCTCCACATTAGCACCTCAATTCCATAGTGAAAAATGATAACCTTTACACATTTTTACGACAAAACCTATTGAGGTAAGAGGTACCACTATTAGAGATTTCTTCCTGACCAATAGAATACTAAAAGAACATAGTTTTTTTTAGGATTAGGCTAAGGGAAATGTACTTGGACAGCTGAAAAATAATTGCTTATAATAACATGTGACAGTACATAAACACTCACTTTTCAATACTCTCTCAGAGTGTGACACACCATTTTGTACTTTACCTTCATAGAAAGTACTAGAGGGATATACTGTCAATGATGGATGCATACGATACTGAACAATTAGTTGTATTGGTTTAACACCAGGAGAACCAATCTATCTCTGAAACAAAGATTGAGAGAGACCAGCACTAACTAAGAGATAATTATTGTACTGACGGTAATGATGGACTTACTTTGCAGCTTTCTTACACATAATAACTGGTCCCAGTTGACAGTGATCCCCTACTATAATATCACTTGCTTACTTCCTTTTGCAATAGGCACCATACATTCTGGCTCTGTGGCCTGAGAGAAAGAGAGAGAGAGAGAGAGAGTGCTTTTCAGTCCAAGCAATACATTCTACCTGTGCACTTTCATCAATAAGAACCATTTTAAATCTGAATTTAGCTAGTCGTGGATCACCAGCACTTACACAAGTACAACAAATTACATCGACATTATTGAGGAGTTCTCTCTCAAGTTGTCTCTTTAAAGTTGAGTATCTTTTCCCATCAGAAATTGAGAGCTCGCCTTTTTCATCTTTCAATTGTTGCAGCCTTTTTTAACTCAGGATAACTAAATGTTGAAACAACAACGACATCGAAATAATTTGGTAATATCTAACCAATTTTAGCCAGTTGATTATGTAATGCTAAGAAGGAGACTGGAGAGTCAATGGCTTCACGTTATTTAGCACAAACACTAACAACTTTGAGTCCAGTCTTATGAATCTTTTTCTGTCAAACTGATCAACCGCTATATTACTAGGAGCACATACTAGAACTTGACTAAAAGAGGAGGACCTTATTAATTATTTATTAATTACATTATTCTTACCCAGTTCTCATCTTAGCCAATGATAGATAATAGTGGCAGAAGTGACAGTTTTTTTCCAGTACTAGGAGGACCTTGTATCAAACCTAGATGTTTTTGAAGGATATTTTTAACAGCATAGATTTGAGAACTGTTTAACTTGGGAAGATTAGGAGCTGAAAGACTGAAGTGGAGAGCAAAGAAAAGTGAGACAACTGTACTTGATACATATACAATGTACTTACTGTTTCGGTAATTGTTTTTGAATGTTAATTTGTGGTTCTTCATGTCCAAACAGACGATGATATAGATATGTAGATACACTGTTCACATTCAAAGCTATCATTTTCAGTGCATTCTGCATTTTATCAAATGATGTAGACTTCCAAACAAAGTCAACACAAAAGTCTTGAGTACAATCAACAGGTATACCAACATTGCTATGTAATTGAAGCCCCACCTCATCCCCAAAACCTGTAATATTACATGTGTAACACATTATATGTGAAGATTGTTCACTTACTGTTAGGTACTTTGGTCACATGACCTATCCCATCCCATGCTAAATGATTTTTGCCTACATACCTGAGACGTAACGTAACTCATCTCCCTGTATAAAATGCATTTCTGCTATGCGAGTATGTGTGTATGTGCATATATATATTGTAATGATTTGCTAGACTAACTTGCCTCCATCTCGTCTTGGAACGTTGAAACAAGCAATTCTCTTTGTTTTTCAGACCAATATCCCAGCATACAGTGATATTATCATATGTCAGACACTGTTTGAGATTCTTTTCATAATCTGCTTCTAATTTAACCAGAGGTCCAAGAATATTTTGATATTGATAGGCATCAGTGTATCTAATAAAATTAATGAATATTGAGTATCAGTAGTAGTTATAATGAGTAACTAATTACTGTAATTGAATAGGAGCTGCTTCATTGCCAACTCCTGAATTTTGCAAATCTTCAGCATCAGGATTATCCTATATAGTGTTATGTCATGTACTATTAATAAGAAAGATTTTTTTAGTTAGGTACAAATACGTTTTGGTATATATAGACAAAAACCACCTTTAGTTAGTTGTAGTTAGTTAACTAATTGTGAAAACAATCAAAGTACTTTTAGTTTTAGTTACAGTTAATTGAAACAACACTGATGTGTATATGTACAAATTGTACACATACTATTTGTAAAGAGACAAGGTGAATAGACATACATGATATTCAAGACTGACCTTTCAACAATTAGTGGTTGCCAATTTGCTAGATTCCAATCGAGACTGTTAGATTGTGAACAAGGATGTCTAGAGACACAAAAAGAATCTCATTCATATACATGTAGATGGTCACTCTTAAATTTCCTTGCCTGCGTAGCAACATGACAACAGAGTCAACTTTAGCTGGTACAAATCCTAACTTAAATACATTCTTACAACCACAGTTATAACATTCTAGTATTGTCTTTCCTAGTAGTCCTTCCTTATGAAGTATAACCTCATGACATCATGTACGAACAAGATAATTTATGATATGGCTATTGGGAGGAAAATGGTTAAAAATCGAAAGATCGAGGAGAGTCGGAGACTTTTCTGATGTGTTGCCTCTTCCATTACAAAACCATTTTTTAGTAGAGGTACACATTACAACAGCTGCTGGATAGTGTATACCACAATATCTATGACATGTAGCATGAGTAACGTGACCTACACAACTGTTTCTTATATTAACTGTTGTCCACCTTATTTTTTGTTGAGGAAGGAACATTCAAAGTATCTTATAACATTATTAATATACAAAATCTTTAGATTTGTATTAATGTGTAATTTATTTAAATCAAGGTTAATATCAATATAAAACATATAACAAGAAAGTGATAATAATAATTATTTAAGTCGATACATTATGCAGCTACACTATTGATATGAAATATTATAATTAATATATAAAAAAGGGCCTAGCACTTTTATAGATTGTCATCTTCACCTTGTATTAGTGACTCTTGTTTCATTACCGCTGCTACAGTTGTACTAGTAACAAAAATCGAGGTTGAAGACATCGTGGGTGGATGTTCCATGTCATTATAGAATTAGAAGGTGTTTCAGGATTTTAAAGACCTCTTTAACTTTCTTGATTGTCTGTTGTAATTGAGACTTCAATAATCGATTCCAGACATGATAGATAATAATACTACAAAACACTAGAAACACAACTGAAAGTAAAATTTGGATACAAATTTTATTATTTAGGTGAGCCAAATACTTCAAGGACAGCTAATGAATAATGAGCATATGTTCCCCTTAAAGTGATATGCATCAATGCAATACAATTTAAAACACATTTTAGCACATACAGTAGCTTTGATGTCTAGAGAAACAAGTAGAGCTAAGACAACACAAACAAGTAGTAAAATCCAGTCCAAAAAGGACATCTGTCTTTATATGCATGGACCTCTGTATGAATCAAAGAAAGGTTTCATATATACTGAAACCATTTAGCAACACTTAAATTTGATAGCTGTCGTTCAAATAGTGATATAATGAAAAGAAAACAGGTGTAAGGAATAATTAGTAGCACAAATAATGAAAGGTGATGATCTTTCATATATTGAAAGTTAGCATCAATTTTCCACACCTTCCTTAAGAAAATGACATCATTCTCATCAGTACATTGAATATTAGTGTAACAGAAGACTTGAAAAACAGTTAGTATTATTTTTGTATAGGAGAGTAAGATCATAGTGGCTAGTACTAGTACTGGAACAACACGTCTTCCAACAAGTTGAACGACTTTGTTAGAATATTTTGTAATATGATAACTATGAGAAGAAACCAGACATAGTTTGGAACTACAACCCCATCTTAATACAAGAATTCATGCCATTATAAAAACAAATTTCAATACCCAAATCTACATTAAGCCAGGAGATAAACTGAGTAAGAAAAGGTACCGGACCATGCATGTGGGGAAAAAAGGGCTCAAATATTTTGATGGTATTAGTGTAAAATATTAGTCCATTGACGGTACCCACAGGCACAGTTAGATTTAAAACAATAGCAAAAGCTACCAGTGCTATACTAGCCACAGCAAAATGGAATGATAAGAGCTAAGTAATAGTCAGTAAATTCTCCACATCCATAGGGTCAGCTAAAGGTTTAATATATATATACAATGTATTGTATTTCCTTATTCTAGTTTGTTTGTACTTTTAGATATAATATACAAGGGTAGGTAGGGCATCTGTTGCTTTCTCTTGATACGGAAGTCTATATTGCTGACTACCTGTCAACACCTATCAGAAGGTGACAATAGTATATTAGTAACTAGAACATGTGTGGTTTGATTACTTCTCAGTATTTCATCACATTATTATATGTGCCAATAATGACTATAGATTAGATAAATCAACCAATCACTTTGTAGAGTGTAATGTTTAGAGAGCACATATATTAACAATAGATCATACTTTAATAAATCCACATAGCTCATTGATAGAATTTAAAGTCTATTGACAAACAGATTACATTAATGTACTTGAATACCTGCATCTTCACTTGTTTATTAATTCAAAAGTCTTTCAATTCTTTATATTTATCTTTAGTTTTGTCACTTTATCCTTATGATTCAGCTCAGCCTTCTAATTTTCAGAGTGTAGCACATTCTCTTCTTTATTTTCATTAACATTAACATAGACACAATGTACATTGATTTTGAAAATTGTTTAAAAAGTACATAAGGAAGCCTTTTAAAACAGACATTGTGGATTTGTCATCAGGTTCATCTTGAAGACAATTAACAAACTACTCTACATAGGACATATTCTTCACTAATACATTTTAACCAATGTTTTTAACTTCCATGTTTACATACTAATAGGTAAAACAGCTTTTGTGATTGAGAAATTTATCTTTCAAAGAGGAAGGTCTTGTAATAAGCAATAGTAAACATAACACTGTTCTTATTAATAATAAACTAATGACAATTACTTTTTGTAGTTGTGATTGATTACTTGTTAGAGCTATATTAGTTAGGTAATATCTACCTTCTATATGTGCGATATAGTTTATTTCCTATCCTAGTTTGTTTGCACTTAATAAGGTAAGGCGTCTGTTTCTTGCTCTTCATAGTCTTTATTGGTGTCTAATGTCTGCACCTTGTAATATCAGTAGGCAACATTAATATATTAGTAATAAGACAGAGTGATGTTTAATATGTACTTAATTCATAACATTTTAATACATGTGTTCTTGCTGCTGCATAAAAAGAATTCACCTGAAGCTAAATTTTCCTGTATCTCTGCTCTACCTCTTTTTGGTTTTAGGTTCAATTCACTTAGTCATGGAACAATTAAAAAGCAAGAAAGTATGTGCAGGAATTTTTGTGGAACTTTTTGTTCTATTGTCAATGTTTTGATGATTATCACTTCAACATTCGTTCCTTTTTGGTTCATACTATTGGATAATTATTCCTGTAATGAGAATGGTTATCAACATGCAGCTGTAGCCAGTGATTCTCCTATTTGCTCTAAAATAGGAGTAGAATATTAAAGAAAAATGGATCGGTGTCGACTCAGCAATAGCAACTTTGTTCTGTATAGGTGTACACAATTTTCACTTGGCTGGCATTGGAGGTGTGGTTTTCTTATGTACTATAATGAATCCATGAAACAAACTTTTGCTATTGATTTTCGTGAAAAGCTCCTCAAGTAATTCCTGAAAAAGTGATGGAGATATTTAAAAATGTTAGGGACTCTACAAAAAGAGGTATCTTATCTATTTGTTTCTTAATTATTTATTTATTTATTTACAATAGGTGGATTATCTATTTGTGTACCAGGACAAGTCAAAGGATTGTATGAAGCTCATCAACAGTTTGGTTGTTTATCTTGGTCAGAGCTCATTCAGCCATCTATTGAATTAGCTGAAAAAGGTGTTAAGATTTTACCATCAATACCAAAACAAATTAAAAAGAAAATTGTTTACAGTGATTTAATGAATGGAGATTATGGAAATTTAAAGTTAGTAAGTGTAGTTTAGTAGTTTTAAATACAATGACTTCGTTATATAGACAATTATTAATAAATCCTAATGGTGAAGTATTACCTGAGGGTAACACTTTGAAGCAGCCTCAGTTAGCATTAACCTTAAGAGCTATAGCTGAAGAAGGCCAGACTACTTTTACAACAGTAACTTCACTAAAAAGTTGGTAAAAGATTTGTGTGAACGATACAGTAGCATTTTAACATTTGAAGATTTCAGAAATTACTCTGCAGTTACTCGACCTGTGTTAATGAGTCGGTTTGATGATGACATGACAATTCATAGTTTTTCCTCCCCCAGCTAGTGGTGCAGTGTTAGCTCTAATATTGAACATACTAGATAATGGTAAAGCTAATTGATCATTAAAAAGCTTACATAATTTTTTTTCAGGTTATCTTCAGACTGAAGTTAATTTAAGAGCAGAGGCATATCATCGTATTGTGGAAGCATTCAAATTTGGCTTGGTCAGCATATGTTTTTAGGAGATCCTGACTTCAATGATACTATCAATGAGTAGCTACATTAATTTTATCGAACATAGTATTTATATTTAATAGTTGTCAATATATGATGGATGTTAAAACATCGAAACTAATGCAGGAAAAAATTAATGATACAACCACTTATGATGAAAGACACTACTTAGAAAACCTACAATATAATCCACCTTCTCTTGGAACTACTCATGTTTTGGTTCTGGATGAACCTTGATGGAGTGGCAATTACTAGTAGCATAAATTACTAGTAAGAAAAAAAAAAGATTTATTAATAATGTTTTTGTTAGTTTTGGTAGTTTCGTGCTATTAAATGGTGTGTTCTCTTTAATAATCACATGCATGACAATTAACATACCAGGAAGACATACTCATATATGGTTATCCTCTCAATAGAAGTAATTACTTAAAGGTGGTGACAGACAGACCTCTTTCATCAGCATCACCTACCATAATTACTAAAAATGGAAAGATTGTCATGATTATCGGAGCTGCAGGAGATAAAAGAATAACAACATCAATTGCACAGGTATATATAAATGAGCATTAAATGCATCACTATTACTTGTTAGCATTATCTTAGCAAATTAGGGTCTGTCTCAATCCAATAGGTATTAACACCTATTTTACTTGTATATTATTTGTACTGATATACAAGTGAGCTGTAGCAGATTACACGTTATAATTGTCCAACTCTTAACAGTCAGATGACACTTATGCATTAACTACTTCTATCAATGCTCTACAGGTTATATTAAATGTTTTCAAGTTTGGTATAGTTAAATGAGTCAGTATCAAGTCCACGATTGCATCATGAACTTATCCCAACGTTTTGAGAGTTGAAAAAGATTTTCCTGAATCTTATGTCAAAAGGGTAAGAGAGTGGACCATGATGTTAATGTGTATGTGTCCTACATACAACACTAGGGTTTGTGCAAGGCTATTTATAAAAATAATGGAGTGATTTATGCTGTAAGTGATAAAGAGGAGATGGTCACCAGCAGGTTACTAGCCCCATGATGATAATTACTGTTAATGCTATTTCTTATAATTATTCCTAAATCATAATTTTCTTTTATGTTTTCATTAAAAGAAATGCTTTAAAGTGATAATTCATGTGTTATCATATTATGATTACTATCAATGCTTGTTCCTGATTTGTTCAGTATATTTGATGTTATATACTAGTTTGGCAAATACATGACTATTAATGTTTATTAACAATTATTTCATTTGTAAGGAGGCTTCCTAAGTGCACAAGCTTTTATATTGACTATACAACCATACTTTGTTATAACAATAAGTATGAAAGGTAACCTTGGAACGATCATTGGTATTGAACTCAAGTTGTTCTACGTTAACAGAAAAAGATATTGAAACAACTTTATATGTTATAACTATAATTTTAAACAAAAAGATAATGGTTATGATAGAAAAAATGTTGAAGTTAAGGGAACATGCCTTAAATTAGTTATATATATGGTTTGCAATACAAAGATTACCTTCTTCCCCTCTTATTGATTTCATCATTGTTTATACAAGACACAAAAAATGTGAACATTGGGGAAGATTTCTTTACGTCTATTCACTTCACTATTAAACTACCCACTATGTTTTTGTAGTTTTATAATAATATTAGTTACATTTAAGATATTATATTTTATCTCAAATTGAATAATCACAACCTTCCTACACATATCACTACATATGCTTATTAACTGGCTTACTAGTAGAGGACATACCACAAAGTAGTATCTTATTACTAATTGCTTTTGCAAAAAAATTTTAGCATCTCAATCTTTTTGTAGTATTTTACATAGGGATCTCTTAGCACAAACACTATAATAATCACTTCATTTTAGGGAATAAATTTTTCTACATTGGATCTCTTAACAGAGAACATAATTTTTGTTTAATATGAGTCAAATGTTTGTGGTGGTGATGAAGAAGCTTGCCCTGAACACTTAAAACTAGAGGGATTTGTGTAATGACAAAGATGAACTCAAATAATAAACATGGATCAAAATACTACCATGTTTGTACATTGGAATGCTAGAATACGAAAGCGTTGATTATATCACACTTCAGCAATGTACATAATGACATCAAGGTATATGTTTTTATTGACTTTGCATCTTTCATTCTCTGGTATAGAATGAAAGTGAATCTGTCTTTTCAATACAACTGTTTTGTCAATTGGTAGTACCTAATTTTTTCTCTATTATATAGAGTGACAGGTTCCACAGTTTGGGTTTAATAGTTGAGCATACTGGTATTTCTGTTGCAGTTCCAATTGTAGTGAATGGAACAAATTTATCATGATCATGGGTTTATATCTCCTATTATCCACACTGAGGCATTGTTGTCTGTGTGTCATATCAGCAATTACTTCCATCTCATTGTAGGTAGAGGAACCTGTATGTCATGCCCCTGGTTATTCCTATGGTAATTGTTGTATCTCCAGACCTCTGTAGTGTGATTGAGCTGTCATAATTAATAAAATATGTTAGCCTTTTTAATTTCTATATAGTGTAGTTGTGTTCTAGAAATTTTAGCCCTAGGATTAGTTCAGCAGTCGCACCAATGTTATCATAACGTTTGTTAAAATGTCTCTTCTCCTATTTTCAGTTCAAGTTCATTGTGTTGTATATTCATGGGTGTGTCTTTGATGCCAACTGATGCTGCTTTGCTAGTCCATGGATTCAGTTCATTGAGGGTGAATTGATCCCAGATGTACATTTTTTTTTATTTCACAAATAAACACTCAATAGCATATGCTAATAGAATGAGTGCACACAATATGGAACAATAATCAGATAAAGTGTCCTTAAATAATAAATAGATATACACATACATATACTGGTGTCAATGGTGAAAATAGTCTTTTAGTTTTGATTTAAAAATTGAAATTGAGTCACATGATTTAACTTCATGAGGCAGAGAATTCAGAGAGATGAAAAGAAGGAATAAAAGAGTAAACGGCAGCAGATGAATGGTAAAAGGGGATTGAGATGTTGTTAGTGTGGTAGTATCTGGAAGGTCTTGGAGGAGGAGGTAAAGTGATAAAATATCATTTGGAAGAAAAAGGGAAGCCACTCATAAATTTAAAGAGAAGAGTAAGTTAGAGAATAGCTCTCGAGTGGATAAGGCGACAAGATTGAAAAGTTCAAGGTTTCTGTCATAGTTAGAGTGCCACTGTTTAGAACACATTCTAAGTGCAAATTTTTGGATCTTTTAAGACTTAATATCAGATTTAGTATGAGGATCCCAAGGAGATGAACAGTATGATAAGTGTGGAAGAACAAGCGAAGAGTATAATGTAAAAAGTGATGATGGAGAGGAGAAGCGATAAAGTTACGAAAGATGTAGCCAAGAATTTTACAAGACTTGGAGCACACAAAAGAGATGAGGAGACCAAGAAAGTTGCTTTGATAACAACTCCAAGGTACTTGTAAGAGTAAACATGTTTCAATGGTAGAAAAGTCAGGAAAAGAGAGGAGGTAAAGAGGATAGAAATTATTGACTCTTCCTGGAAATAAGCATGTATTTGTTAATTTTTGTTGATTGGATCCAATTTGAATTTGCATGGGTGAAATCAGAGCTCGATGAGAAATGGGCTGATAACAGAATGTCATCGCATAGAGGATTAGTTTAGTAGAAGAGGAGAGTGTGAGTTTTGAGATATCATTAATGTATAAGATAAACAAGAGTGGGCCTAGAATAGAGCCCTGAGGAACTCCTGAAGTGACAAGAGTACTGTCAGAGATAACTCCATTTACCACAACTTGTTGAGAACAATTACTTAAGTAAGAGAGAAACCAGTGAAGTAGGATTAGAGGGAGATGAAGAGAAGAAAGAGAGTCTAGCAAAGGAGAATGAGGAATGGAATCAAAAGCTTTGCTAAGATCAAAGAAGACAGCACAGATAGAAGAGGAGGAATCAAGGTCTGGTGCCACAAGTGAGTTGTGGAGATGAGAGCAGATTCAGTACTAAAGCCCAGGCGAAAACCGAACTGACTATTGGAGAGAACTTTTATTTTGAGAGCAGAAGTTGTGCATCCATATTTTCCAACAGCTTACTTACAAGATATAAGAGAAATAGAACGATAACACGATGTGATGAAGGTGATGTAGATTTTGAAATAGAAGTTATATGTGAGCATTTCCATTCAGATGGGAAGGTTCCAAAAGAGATAGGACTGATTAAATAGAAGTGAAAGTGGATGTGAAATAGAGTAGGTAGTGGATTTTAACATTTTGGAGAAATACCATCAGGGCCAGGTGAAGTGTCTGTTGGTAGTTGATGAATAAGATGTAAGACTTGTTCAGGAGTACAAAGTAGATAAGGAGGAGGATCACTGAATTCAAGAGAGTGAGAGAGACATAAAGGAGAGCTTGTACAAGGATTAAAACTCTGAGCAAAAAAATTATTAAGGAGGTTGGCTTTGGCATCAGAGGTGGAGGCAGAAATATCATTGTGATGGAGTGTAGGGATTTGGTTTTGCTTTTGAGTAAGCTTTTTGACAGATGACCAAAAAGATCGAGGGGAGGGTGAGAGGGATAAATGATTAAAAATTGTTTCTTTAAATGATTTAAAAATTGTTATTAAATGCATAGAAGTGAAAGGGTGGTGCTATTACACTGCTTTCTGTAAGCAGATCATAAGAAGTAGAACTAGTGTGTTTCGCTCTTGCAAATAAGTGGTTGCGTTTCTTGACCTTGGATAAAAAGCTTTGTTAATCCAAGGAGGATGTGTTGTGGCATATCTGACTTCAGTGGGAATAGTTATGTTCATAATATTAAGAAAAACCTCTTTAAATATGGACCAGCTATAATTAACATCGGAATCAGAGAGTAGTGAGTCCCAAGGTATGGAAGAAAGGAGGAGGTTAGCAGACTCAAAGTCAGCTTGATCATACACCCACCTACGACTAGGACCAGGAAGATCAATGTCAGCAGAAACACTTGGACAAATTTTAAAAAGGATAGAATTAATATATGGTCAGAAGTTGAGACAGGAGGTAAGACATGACAGGAGTTGGAGATAAGATCGGAAGGGACAAACACCAGATCAATCAGGAAGAAGAACCTGAACACGATACACGAGTAGACAAGTTGACTCAATTAAATAAGTTTGCAAAGAGTTTAAGTTTCTGCGTGGGAGGAGACTCCTGTAGATAATTAATATTAAAGTCACCCAAGAGAGCGAGATTGAGTAGCTGCTGAGGTGGCAAGCTAGCGAGAAAATCGAGTAAGAGTCTAAATCACAAGGACAATTGGGAGGACGATAGAAAGTACCAATAGTAAGGTTGAAATTCCTTGCTTTTATTGATAATAGGAGAAGTTGTATGTTGGTAGGTGAGAGAAGAAGTGTGATTGAGAATGTAGATTTAGTATATACATGTAAATGAGTATCCATTCTCAAAAGGTTGACTGTTCCTCTCGTGTCTATAACAATTTGAATAGACAGGTTATTAAAATATACTTTACATTATAGGCACAGTACTGGGTTTGCATGTGAGAATACTAATACTAAAGCCTGTTTAGTCTGTGGTGATCATAAGGAAGGTTCCTTGTTACAGTACTGCATTGTGGCTCTATAGCCTTGATCCAGGTGTTTTTCTTTCCTACATTTAGGACAAATAATTGGTCTAAATGGGTATTCTGCCTTCATATTTGTAGTTCAAATCTTTTTCGAAGACACTTCTGTGCCAGCCTTCGCCTCTTCAGTAGATTCCACTATGCCATTTGTACGTATGCGGAAGGCGGACATCCAATTCTAGTTCGTAATTTCATATCTGCTTTGAAATTTTCCAAAAATATTCCATTCCAATTCTATTTTCCATCGCTCAATGAAGTGATGTGATGTGATGTGAATTAATGGAGCAAAGTGACAGTTTCCATTTGGCTTTGGGTATAGAATTTTAGTTGTTAATATTTCATCAAAGGATAGAAAATAGAATTGGATTTAGAATGTTTGGGAAAACTGCAAAGTAGAATTGAACATTTTTGGAAAACTTTAAAGCAGAATATGAAATTACGAAGTATAAATCGATGGCCCCTTTGGCTCCCTACATGTGCGCTCTGTAGTCATCCTGACCGTATGTATATAAGATACTAATTATCTGCCTCCTCCCACTTCTTAACCACAACTGAACATTCGCAGTGGTCAATCTAGTCGCCCAAATTTCCTTAGGTACTGCAATTGTTACCAGGCAGATTTCACTATAACTTGATGTCATCGAGCTGGATAATTTAGTAGTAAGATTGATACTAAAATAATATATATATATATATATATATATAGTTATATATATATATATATATACATTAAAGATTAATTGCAGCCATTTACAGAAATTGGTGCACGTGATATTGTTTTTTTATTTTAGTAACACATATACATCATAGGTCAGAGTATAATGGAATATTCTAAGTATCAAAAAAAATCAAAAAACAATGACTAGCAATAAGTAAAACCTGTCACTAAACTGACATTATCACTAACTAAGTGTGAACATAATTACTCATGTGTAATCAAGAAAAAGTATTTTAGTAGAAACATATTGACTTACAATTACATGTCCATTAGGATGTGACAATTTGCAAACAATATGGACAGTAATATAGACTTCCCTATTAAAGAGGAATCAACAAATGCCCTACCCTTGTTTAATAAATAGAGCACAGAAAGGAAATAGACCACATTGTACATATAGAAGGTGTCTTTGCCTTAACAACTCATACATTACACAGAATCTCATAGCTGTAACAATCAGTCAGTTACAACTATATGTGCATTGTGGTTCAATTCACCTATTCATGGATAAATTGCTCTACCTCTTTTTTAGTTTTAGGTTCAATTCACTTAGTCATGGAACAATTAAAAAGCAAGAAAGTATGTGCAGGAATTTTTTGTGGAACTTTTTTTTGTTCAATTGTCAATGTGTTTTGATGATGATCACTTCAACATTTGTTCCTTTTGGTTCACACTATTGGATAATTATTCCTGTAATGAGACATTGAAAAAATGGTTATCAACATGCAGCTGTAGCCAGTGATTCTCCTATTTGCTCTAAAATAGGAGTAGAAATATTAAAGAAAATGGATCAGCTGTCGACTCAGCAATAGCAACTATGTTCTGTTTAGGGGTACACAACTTGCACTTGGCTGGCATTGGAGGTGGTGGTTTTTTATGTACTATAATGAATCTATGAAACAAACTTTTGCTATTGATTTTCGTGAAAAAGCTCCTCAAGTAATTCCTGAAAAAGTGATGCAGATATTTAAAAATGTTAAGAACTCTACAAAAAGAGGTATCTTATATATTGTTTCTTAATTAATTATTTTTTATTTACAATAGGTGGATTATCTATTGGTGTACCAGGACAAGTCAAAGGATTGTATGAAGCTCATCAACAGTTTGGTCGTTTATCTTGGTCAGAGCTTATTCAGCCATCTATTGAATTAGCTGAAAAAAGGTGTTAAGATTTTACCATCAATACCAAAATATATTAAAAAAGAAGATTGTTTACAGTGGTTTAATGAATGGAGATTATTGCAAATTTAAAGTTAGTTAGTGTAGTTTAGTAGTTTTTAAATACAATGACTTCTTTATGCAGACAATTATTAATAAGTCCTAATGGTGAAGTATTAACTGAGGGTAACACTTTGAAGCAGCCTGAGTTAGCATTAACCTTAAGAGCTATAGCTGAAGAAGGACCAGACTACTTTTATAACAGTAACTTCACAAAAAAGTTGGTAAAAGATTTGCATGAACGATACAATAGCATATTAACATTTGAAGATTTCAAAACTTACACTGCAGTTACTCGACCTGTGTTAATGAGTCGTTTTGATGATGACATGACAATTCATAGTTTTCCTCCCCCAGCTAGTGGTGCAATGTTAGCTCTAATATTGAATATACTAGACAATGGTAAAAGCTAAATGATCATTAAAAAGTTGTACTTAATTTTTTTTTAGGTTACTTCAGACTGAAGTTAATTTAAGAGCAGAGTCATATCATCGTATTGTGGAAGCATTCAAATTTGGCTTTGGTCAGCGTATGTTGTTAGGAGATCCTGACTTTAATGATACTATCAATGAAGTAACATACATTATTTTTATCAAACGTAATCTATATATTAATAGGTTGTGAAAGATATGATGGATGTTAAACGTCAAAACTGATGCAGGGAAAAATTAATGATACAACCACTATGATGTCACTCACTACTTAGAAAACCTACAATATAATTCACCATCTCTCGGAACTACTCATGTTTGTGTTCTGGATGAACATGGTGATGGAGTGGCAATTACTAGTACCATAAATTACTAGTAAGAAAAAAAGATTTATTAATAATGTTTTTTTTTAGTTTTGGTAGTTTCGTGCTATTAAATGGTGTTCTCTTAATAATCAAATGCATGTCTTTAACATACCAGGAAGACATAACTCATATGGTTATCCTTCCGCTGGAAGTAATCACTTAAAAGGTGGTCATAGGCCTCTTTCATCAGCAGTCCCTACCATAATTGCTAAGAATGGAAAGATAGTCATGATTATCGGAGCTACAGGAGCTAAAAGAATAGTAACATCAATTACACAGGTATATATGAATGAGAAATTAAATGCATCACTATTACTTGTTAGCATATCTTAGCAAATTATGGTCTGTTTCAAGTCCAATATAGTATAAACCTATTTTATTGTATATCATTCATACTTATATACAAGTGAGCTAGCTGATACACATTATAATTGTCTAACTCTTAAAAGTCACATGACATTGTGCCATTAAACTACTTCTATCAATACTCTACAGGTTATATTAAATGTTTTCAAGTTCGGTATGTCATTAATGAATCAGTATCAAGCCCACGATTGCATCATGAACTTATGCCAAACGTTGTGAGAGTTGAAAAAGATTTTCCTGAATCTTATGTCAAAAGGGCTAAGAGAGTTGCACCATGATGTTAATGTGTTCTATAATAAACCCATAGGGGTTGTGCAGGCAATTATAAAAATAATGGAATGATTTATGCTGTGTGTGATAAAAGAAGAGATGGTCAACCAGCAGGTTACTAGCCAACATGATGATAATTACTGTTAATGCTATTTCTTATAATTATTCCTAATCTTTTTATGTGTTGACATTTTCATTTGAAAGAAATGCTTTGAAAGTGATAATTCATGTGTTATCATAGTATGATCAATATCAAATGCTTGTTCCTGATTTGTTTAGTAATATTTGATGTTATATACTAGTTGGCAATTACATGACTATTAAAATTTATTAACACATTATTTCATTCTTGTAAGGACTTCCTAACTGCTTCTTTTTATATGACTATACGACCATACTTTGGTTATAAGCAATAACTAAGAAAGGGTAACGTTGGAACTGTTATTGGTATTGACCACTCTAAGTTTCTCTACATAAACGGGAAACCTACTGAAACTATTTTTGTATTATTAAAACAAAAAGGATAAATTTATAATAAAAAGGTTGAAGTTAAAGTGAACATACTTCAATAAGTTATGTACACATTGTATTGTTCACCTTTTATCTGGCTCCAGTTATTGGAAAAAAAACACTTTTCTAATGTTTTACTATTAGCTTTGTTTTGGGGTATAAGAACCTTAAAGATTATCATTTAGTTTCTTGAATTGCTTAATTTTAGAGTATGCAATACTACGACTGCCTTGTAGTCTTTCTCATTAATGTTTACATAATAATATATATCGCAAATGTGAGTGTTGAGGACGATTTTATTTAGCATTGTTGATTTAATCACAATTATACTACATACCATGGTTTAGTTACATTTACTAGCTAACATTACGTTTTATCTCACGATCATGAAATAATAAAACTCCTTGCAACACACACAAACACTTCCTTGGACTTTTTTCTGGCATCACTATTTGAGCATGTACCAAAAGTGGTGTCTTTCAGAATGATTATAGTTTTGGTTATTTATTTGACTACTTAATTTCTCTGTGACTAAATTATCCTTCTTAACAATGTTTTAATGACATTATGTATGTGCTTTGAGGACAAGTGTGTTTTCTGTCGTTGTGATTACATTGCTATAACCAACAAAAAAATTGTTGCTAATATCAATGATTAGAAATTAATGACAACAGTGGTGCGAAATTCTTTTTTGTGGATGTAGAAATAATATAGAAAGCTAATGATATAAGAGTGTTTCAATATAATTACACATAATATTAACTGATAGAATCCAATATTAAAGAATGTGATTTGTTTGTGATGTTTTTAATAATCTCTGTAAGAGTCTGTTGATTTTAATTTTGGTTGAGTATATAAAAAAATCTTGTTGTTGTTTGTACATACATGAATGCTACTGTTCACAAGTAATATATAAATAATACTTCTTTACCCAGGACTGCTGTTAATGTCATAATAATTATTTTTGATAGTTTAAAATTGTCAAAGTTCAAGACAGAGTATCTATTTATTCTGATTTGTTTGTGTCCTGTTTGAATTATAAGTGCATATGAAAACGTTTGAAAGTTTAATTATATATCTATGGCCCACATTACTATAACATATCTAATACTATTATATCTAATTAAAAACACCTTATGGCTATGTAAAAAATATACTTATTACCATCTGTACTATCATCCAATGTATTGCATTTTTAAAAATGAATCTACAAATATGATAATACTAAAAGTGAGCTTTGACATGATTAGTAACAATCAATATGAATATTACTTTCAGTATTGTTTGTACCATTATTGCGTCAAACACTTTTGCACCAAAGTGTTTGTATTATCTTATGATTTAACTGGAATACTGGTTACTTAAGTATTTGTTATTATCAATTAAAAACTACACACAAATACAGTGAAATAATTAAAACTCACAAAAATAGTAGAGGATGTTCTACTTACATTTTAAATTTATAATTGTTTAATATAATGTAATGTAAGTATCTCTGTTAATTTAAACTCATATTGCAATAATAAAAAGAATAATTATTAGCATGAGGCATAATAACATAAAGACTTTAAATTTTCTGTTCATTAGAGGTAGTCAATCCATAATATTTATCATTTGCGTCTTGTAACTCCTTCTATGAAAAATACACTGGTAGATTGTAAATATTGTATAGTTTATACCCACTGTAAGTAGCTCTTCCTCTTTTGCTCCATAACTAGATCTCTTTTATTCTGTCACTAGAGGTGTTTCTCTATCTGAGAGAGGAAATGCTTGTGTTCCTCGTATCTCTAACCTATACAGAATATGTCAAAACTCACTATGTTTGTGTACAGTAAATATTAAAAACAAAATTAACCTAATCATATGTTCTAATAATTAATAGGAGTACTAATTGTATATGTTAAATACCAATATAATACTACACATGTACATGATTGTATACGTGTAGTATAAAGTTATAATGGTACATGTTCATTAGGAAATGCATGATGATGTCAATCAGATCTAAGCATTTACTGATACATGAAATGAAAAAGAACTTCAATATATATCTTGTATGTTATACTTGAAAATGATATTTAATAATGATATGTTTAATTTACATGTGTTTAAGGTGTCTATTTTCTTCAGCAAAATTTAGAAATTCTTTTTCTAACTTCCAATCTCTAGAGTTTTAGCGATATTAAGTTGGCGAGCCTCTAAGGCAGTCTGATATACAAGTAATATTTAATCAATACAAATGAGCAAATCAACAACAATGATATTTATTACATTATAATGTATGTATAGTATATACCGGACAATTGAACATTATCATATTGAGTCATTAACATTAGGTTCTGATTGAGGGAGATGTTGTGAAGGTGATTATCGGTGAGGTCCTATAAAATCACGACAAGTATTGGTATAAAACACAGATACTGTAGTAGTGCTAACTTCATTGTAATGACTGATTGATAGATGGAGATGATCATAGCTGTAATGGGGTCTTTGGTTAACGCCACTTTTTCACATAATAGATAGAGCCCTGATGAAAATCACCATTCTTGTTCATTACAAAAATCTTCATCGAATACATCTAAAAAAAAGAGAGAAGTGACTAAATTTAAGTGTTAATACATAAACAGGTCTAAACTGAGAAAAATTCTGATTGAAGGAGAAAGAGGCAAATGTAGGTTGACTCATTTGTCAAGTTTTGTTGAGTAAATGGTGACTTGGCTGTTTGATTAGAGTCCTATATAGTTAACACACATATGGTAGTAGCTGATTCTAATACTAACTTGACTATTGATAAGTTGATAGACAAAGGAATCTGGTCTAGGTACATTACGTACCTGATGATATATGGTAATAAAAATAAGAGAGTAAATCCCTGATCATTAACTACGATTATATAATAAATGTGGAGGAGTATAGAGGTGGGCATAACAGACGTGTTGTAATTCATTGAAGCAGCTAGCGAAATAGCAGCTAGGATCAGGACAAGATAACTCATGTGAATCATGTGATACCTATAGTACTCATCATCTAAGGAGATACAATAATAACACAAATTTAGTTTTATTAGATATAAACTAAACAATGTCGGTCATACATCTGAGTAGGGTTCAAAATGATGTGAGGTGGTGAAATGATCTTACCTTGCATGTGTGTGTCAGGAATTAGAGGTAATCACCTGTCATTAGATTTGTCAGTTAAATAATAATAAGATACAATGCTTACATTATATTGGAAGCTTACTAACTTACTTCAGAATTACCAATGAGATGAGCATTCAATATTTAGTGTGTTTATGCCCACATTGAGACGACAGGGATACCTTGGAGTCATAGAAAAAACACCAAGATAAAAATGATTTATCTCCCCTGTCACACCTCTAACTTTAGATTTATGAGTCAGTTAATCATAATAATCATACACTAAGCATACAAATAGGAGTCATCAATTGATGGTTTTATGAATGGCATTTTTATTTTACGCAGATTATTAAGGGGTCCCTCTACAAAGGCTTGGATATTGATCCTGGTACCCCTAAATAGGAGACGCTGCCACAATTTTAATTTGAAGATAGACAGAGATACTACATTATATGGATTATGGAGTATGACTAAACTTACTCTAGAAAGTATTTAGCATTACCAAGATGGATCGTTCCATATAGCACGGTGTAATGCTACATTGACGACAGGGATCTTTTAAAAATCCAATACTTGACGTTCATTAGCACGAACACAAGATATAAAATAATAAAATCTTTCTCTCGTCCTTGAAAGGCATCAACATTTGCTACCTCTAACTCTTCATACAATTTCTGAGACATTTCCTTATTAAATTGCATATACTGGATAATAAGCACGATTCAATCGTAAGGAGGTAATGACCCAATTGACAAAACCGGGACACCAGTTTTTCATAGTTTAGTCACTACTTTAGTCCACATGTAGAAAAACACTCAGGTCCTATAGTGAAAATGATAACCTTTACTCAGTTTTACAACAAAACCTATTGAGGTTAGAGGTCCACTATTAGAGATTTTTCCTGACCCAGTAGAACACCAAGAAGCACATTGGTTTTTTTAGGATTAGGCCAAGGGAAATGTACTTGGACAGCTGAAAAAAACCAATCACTTATAAATAACATGTGACAGTAATAAACACTCAATTTCCATACTCTCTCAGAGTGTGGACACACCATTTTTGTACTTTCCTTCATAGAAAGTATTAGAGGGAATTACTGTCAATGATGGATTGCATACGATACTGAACAATTAGTTGTATTGGTTTTTCACCCAGGAGACCCAATCTCTGACCAAAGATTAGAAGACACCATCCATAATAAGAGATAATTACTGTGTATGATGGTAATGATGGGCTTTACTCTGCAGCTTTCTACACATAATAATGTCCCAGTTGACAGTTGATGCTCCCTACTCTAATATCACTTCGTACTTCCTTTTGCAATAAGGCACAATACTTCTGGCTCGGTGCCTGAGAAAAAGAACAAAGAGAAGTTCTATTCATCAACAATAGCATTCTACCTGTGTCCTCTCGTCAAAAGAACCATTTAAATCGAATTTTTATCTATTCGGAACACACTTCACAAGTAAACAAATTACATCGGCTTATTGGGAGTTTCTCTCAAGTTGCTCTT